>NC_057772.1:11644808-11847175 GCF_014825855.1 Bombus pyrosoma
ATTGAATTTTTCAATTATTCTTTTATATCTTCTATCAAACTATTAAATTCTTTCGATTAATAAATGATTAAAAAGCAATCAATGCTAATCGCGAATCTTGGTTCAGAGATTCACAGATTGCACAAACTCGTTTTATCGAAAAACGAAGTAACTGACGATTATCACGGATTATCTGATTTCATTCCGTTGAATCATCCAGACGAAATTCGAGTTTTACCATCTCGTTTTGGTATCGGGCCTTTCTCCGTGCTGGCGTGAGTCACTCGCTCGAAGCAGCTGTTCAATTTTCTTTCAAGAATTTCCAGAGACCAAGTTGGTAGAAAGTTGCGTTTCTTGAGCGTACGAGTCTAACGTATTTATTTATTTATACTTCCAATGTGCGAATGCTAAATCTCACTTACGTGAAAGTCAGTCAAGAAATAACAGCAACACTCATGGTAACAAGTCATGATTAAAACATAAATTCGACATACTTATCTATACTAAATACATTTATATTTATACATAATACCTCTTACATATCACGTGTAAATTAAAGCACTTTGAATCTTTATATAACAATCAAATTCTGAGAGATCTTTTAACTTAGGGAAGCAATTGTGCTGTATTTAGCGTAAATACTTTACGCTAAAATTCTACATATTTCAAATATTTCTAAAAAATCCAGTAACCTTTCATTCTACGATACAGAATATATATTTCGCAATGAAGTTTGTAAACTTCTGAATACAAACGACTTCAAAATTAAAAAAAAAAAAAAGATTTTTAAAAATGCCAACGATCTTCCCAACATTGCCAAAAATTGATAAGTTGAAAAAGCTATAGATAGTATATTTCAGATTATAGATAGACACTATTTAAGATTTACTATTATCTACGTCACCTTCTTGCAGCTAATGTACTCATGAATCCAAGTACATAATTGCTTTTTCGAGAATTGAACATTAATCGTGTACTTATATAATGTATACAAGTGTAATTGATCGGTTTGACTTACGAGACGCTTATATACGCAGTCTCCCACCCTCCTCGAAACTTGAACGGGAGGAGCCTTGGAAAGGTCTGGGCAAACCTTGACCGCGCCATGTTGCGACAGGGTCGTTGGTACCGCGAGTGTTTACCCTGTCAGCCGACACGAGAATAGAAGCAGGCCAGTCTCGATTACTGAGAGAGGTCTTGTTGCCGAGGAGCCACCAACAATGCGTAAGCACACGCGTCTCGTGTATGCACAGTGTGCACACGATGCGTGCTGCCTGGGCACACATGTCCAAGGAATTCAGCTGTTCATCACGATTATTTATTTTCATTGGGACATGATGATAATGGTCGATATTAGCTGACGAATTTAGAATAATTAGTTGTCTGGAAGAAGTGGGACACATTTAGCTAAAGCGACTTGCAGTTTCATTTGGGCGATATTTAATTAGAATTGGAGAATTTAACAACTTGAAAGTGGAGTTCTCAATATTTAGAGTGTTGCAGATTCTCATTGGAAATTTTGTTTCAGGTAGCTTCTTTTGATACACGCGAACATTTTTCAATGAAAATGTGATATTTCGGAAGGATAATTAGTCATTCGTTTAATTAAAGTCTTTATAAATAATTAAATATTTATAGAGAATATATAAGTATGATTTTTATGTAATTTAAAATTGAAATGAAATATTCAAATAATTTAAACAATTCAATAATTATTTCGGTATTTTCAAATACAGGGTGTCCCAGTATTAATGGTACAACCGTGGACGGGTTGATTGTACATGAGAAAATAAATCGAAAATATGGAATAAATTTCTTTCATTCGAGGCTTTGTTTTCGAGAAAATCGATTTTCTATTTCCTCCGAATACGCATACATTTGACTATGTCGTGGTTAAACAGATCGCGGTACAAACCATATATCGGCGGTTTATGAGTAATAACAAAGCATGTAATTCTTAAGATTTACTGTATTAATGCAAAAATTGTTGAAATATTACATATTACATGCACAGGTGTGCTCTCCGAATTAAATTTTCATGCACGCTTCCCAACGTATTTTCCGTATTTATCTCTTCGAACGCCAAAATGATCCTCGCTTTTAATTGTGGAAGACTTATATTGCTTTCGGAATAAACTTTTAATGTAACATATAAGTTTCCACATAAATGAGTAAAATTTCAACATAAATGGATTTTCTCGAAAACAAGCCTAAAATGAACAAAATTTATTCCATATTTTCGACTTATTTTCTCACGTACTACCACCTCTTGCACGGCTGTGTCGTCAACACTACACCCTGTATAATAGAATTTAAATTTCATCAAAAAACCTTTGAATATCCTATTAATTTTATTTTTATATTAACCTTCTCAACAAAATTCTTTCAAACTCCAGATTAATTCCGTTTGAAATGCACCTTTATGTGAGAAATCTTACGAACAATTACGATTACTATTACATTATAGTTCACAAATAAATCCTACGAAATTAAACCGACTAAAAGTACCGGATTAAAAAATGCTCGAAAAATAAATACTTCAGATAGAAATGAAACTGTGTTTTTTATCATAAAATTCAAATTTCCAGGCGAAGGATACAAACAAGAATGGAAATTTAATTATCTCGGTCATTTTGATATTTGCACATAGCATTAATCGAAAAACAACGTACGTTAAATCGTTGACGACACCTTGGTGACATTCACGCGTAAAGAAGCTCGTGTCAGCGCTTTGGTAGGTGTTCGTAGAAGGTCGATCGTACATTTCAAGCTTTCATGACTTTGTCAGTTCACGATGCTAACGAATGCTGTCGTTGGATAGTGTATCGGCGATCGTACAGTTGGCCGAATGATAAACCACGCGTAGGTGCAGTCAACTACGATGCAATTTCCTGTGTCGATGACGCTATCCCTATTCATCAGCTAGGCCAAGTGGCCTGTTTTCAGGTGTCGAGGCGAGTCAAGCCGTTGCCTATCTGTTCCAAGGCTGAGCCTAGAACTCTTTGTCTGGTAAAGTGATAGCGAAGTGGTGCTTTCTGGTTGATAACTTTTTTCAAGGATAATACTTTCGACGGATAGACAGAATGTTAAGTGACTGCTTAGTAGTATGAGGAAGAATGGATATACATATACTGTGGCATGAGATAGAACCAAGTTTGAGTAGGAGTTAATTATGTCACGATGATAAAACATGTGTAAGAGATGAATATAATTCCTGGTCGTTTCAAACTCGGAATATTTTCTAGTTGGCTTGAATATTAAAAGTGAACCGGATATGTATAGAATAATTTAAAATGAAAAGACGAACGAAACGAGAATCTAACCACTGTCAGAATCACTTAAACTTAAGTTCCACCGACATTGTTTTATGATTACTGGGTACAGTTTCATCGTTGGTTGAATTTTCTTCAGCTTTAGTTTCTTCTTTATTCCTTTATTCCTTTATTCTTTATCATGTTCTCAGGGAACGCTTTATTTTTATTGTTATATCCACATTTCGTTATACGAGGTAGAGAAGGAATTTCTTGATCACACTGTACTATTGTCAACACGGTGTTATGGACGATATTATCAATCGTGTGCAGGTCTCTTAAGAGTATCATCACGTTGAATCGTCGCAGAGGTACAATCGAAGTGTCGTTGCCGCGATATTGGTTCCACGGTTGGAGATAAACACGGTGCAGAACGCGCAAGGAGTGGCTCGAGCGTGATCGATACGCTGGTTCCAAAGGGTCAGCGAACTGGATGCAATCTAGCGGTCGAGGAACCTTTCAGTTCCGGTGTTTAACACATTTTATTATGCGTGGTTTGTTACTCCCGTTGCTGCAGGGGATGCAACATCGTAGAATCAGCGTTTCCGCCCCGTTTTTATTTTTACGCGCTACGATCCTTTCCTTTGCAAAAACGAAGAGAAAGAAAACTGCTGGAGGAAACTAGTTCCGTAATCATCCCTGTCGTCTTTGATAAAAGCCCGTTTAATTTTGAGATATAAAAAAAGATAATAAGGTAAGTTTCAAAGTCTAAAGAGAGTTTTATAATAATGGATAATTAGGAAAAAATTCGTCAAGATGAGTATTCCACTAGATTGATGTAAAACTCGTTAATTATAGTTAATTGATCTGTTAACTTCGTGACAGGAGTTGCAAGTTTCTATCACTAAACTTTACCCCTCTCGTGATGCTAGCAGACTGTCAGATATAACGGTGTTTTTTTTTTTATTTAATGTTTTACATTCACAATTTGTCCAATTTGGACATTTGGTAGAATTTTTTAGCTGTTTGATTATCATGTGGGTGGCTACCCCCAGCGGGATACCTTTTTCGTGTTTGTTAGGTTCTATCCTTTGCGATATAACAGTGTAAATTACATATTTTTTAATGTCATTATATTTGCAATGTCCTATCTGTCATTTTGGAAGATACAAGTAGCAGATGAATGTAATCGAGAAATCTATGATTTGTAAATTGAGAATTCTCTATTTTTCGCAAATTTATACACGCTTCATATTCCATGATATTTTAATAACGCAGACAATTTTAGATAGTCACATACATGTATTATATACGGGTATGTATTGGTAAATAACGAAATTGCATTTTTAAACAAATTACCGTGAATTGTATTAAAACACAGAACCATTTATAAAATATTCCCAGTGCTTGAATAAATTTCATTTACCACTAAGTAAACAGCAAGAATGCAGCATTCAATTGATACACTGGCATGAATTAATTTATTGTATTGTGCAATTTTTGCATAAATTTTAAAACGCGATAAAAAAGCATGCGAAATTTGATTTCTTGCAGAAAAACGAGTTCCACGTTCCGTAAAAATTCAATACAATGGAGAAGTTTATTTAAACATTCTCGAGTTACGTGAAAATATCAATATTTTTCAGGGAGGTTTCCCAGGATGTAACTTCATCGTTCAAAGGCTTTTAAAACATGACGACTGTACGATAAAAATGTAATATAACTCGTGTAGTAGAGTAGCCAATTTTTTAAACAACTTCTCGATAAACTTCAATTCTGCGTGCGTACACGACGTTAAAAGTGACGTTTTATGTAATAGGAAAATGTTCTTTATCGTTAAAAACTTCGTTGTGTCTGGATTTACCTGGTTCTTTTTCATTTTCAGCTATTTTGCCCTTAACCGAAAAATCAACAATGTACTCGTCACGTTATTTTCTTGTAATTTTCAATTGTCAGCATCGTTTTTAAAAATATTTTTGTAAGTGTACTCTTTCTTTTCTCTTTTCTTTCCAACAATATACAAAATTTCTGCAATTTCATCGTCAATTTCATAGCGTTCTTTGTAAGTCAACGAACGGTTCGTTTGGAATTTGCAAAGATTTCTATCAATCCCTCTTGTCACGCGTTAAAACAAGGCTTCTTTAATCAAATTGTTGAAAACTCTTAGGCTGAATCCATGCATTCAAAACGATATTGTTATTAGACGATCGTTTACAACGTTGACCGCTGTTTGCCCATTGTCGCGCGGTTGTTAAACAGTTTCTATTGATACGTTGGATGGAGGTCCATAGCTTATAAGCACTTTCGAATCGATGTAAAGAAAAACGTTACGTTAGTCAAACACTGTGAGCATTCAGTAATAATTATAACGAGTGTCAGCTAACATTTCGCGGTAACTTTGCATCAGTCGAAGTTATCAAACTTCCATTGTTCGTTGGACCTTCAATAAGCATTGTTGGAAAGTGATCGGATTCTTTGGATTTTTTATCTTTGTGAGAAAAAGGAAATTTGTATCATTTGACTACGAATGAACGTGTTTCTCCAATTATTAGTGTGGTTTAGTCGTTTAGATTATTTGGTCCTTTATTTATTAAATCATCGTGTGTTACGAAAACTAATCTAACTCTTTTGTGCTTCATTCGAAAAAGACTTTTCCTTCCGAAAAACATCTAACCTTGTAAATATTCTTAAAGCTGTCAGCTACAAGTTTCTAATAGTTTTTTCTTTAGCGCTGTTTTCAGTGGTTTGTTTTTCAAGGTATGTAGCACATTCGTAGAGTATAAACAGAACAACTAGTTGTACTGTCAACAGTATCATATTCGTGAGATATTAAATATTGAGGTACATAGTCAGTTATCCACGCGACAATGTTTACACTTTCTAATCGTTTACAATGGTACTGTCTTTTACGCAACTCTCAGATTACACGTTATCCTTCTAATATTTAATAATCGTCCCCCTAGCGCACGTGTTATTCACGCGACAATGCTTATATTCTTCATTCGTTTGCAATTGTCTTTTGCAACAACTTTCAAAGTACACATCATCTTTCTAATATTCAACTATTGTTCCTCAAGCATATACTTACGATATCGTCCACGCGATAGTGCTTACGTTTTCAAACAGTTTGCGATGGAACAAATCAGTTCGCTAAAGGTATTAAAACTTGAAAATCAAATCGAGAAGTTACCTCGAAACATTTGATTTTGAAAGAACAACGCTTTATTCCAATTCTTACCACTGCAATATATTTTCACATTTATTCCACATCACCATCACGAATCGAAAACTACCTTTATTTAGAGGTTTAGTAACTGTATCTTATCACCAATGATCCACATGATAATGACGTACAAGTACATTAAGATCCAAGGTTCCGACGCGGAAAACAAAAATATCACCATCTTTCATCACTGGACTGCGAACATTTGTGCAAACTCATATTTCTACGAAGATAATTAAAAGAAGGGAATCGAGGTAGAAATTCGTTCCACCTATCGAATATTCTAATGAATACTATACTTTGGATAATTCATATATTTTTGCATATCATGTACATCCTATGCATTTTTGCACCTTCAGATTCCTGGTTAATGCACAAAAATTCGCGGCCTATACATCACATTTTCTTTTCTTCAAAATAATCAAATTTCCTTCAATTCCGTCCGTATCTTCGTCCGAGCAATTTTTCCACTCGCAAGGTGGCGGTTGCCATTCGCGCGTGTCCGGAGGAACGGTAGTTGGCCTCGCGAAACGAACGAGCTGACTGGGAGTAATTTTAGAAACGCGATTATCCGGCCGATACAAGAGGCGGGTAAAACACACCGGCGGAATGCTATCGCTGCAAATAGATGCGGCCGCGTGCGGCGAGGGTGACTGGTGTACGCGAGGAATTTTGGCAGCCATCCTTTCAATGGAACAGAATCGACGCGATTGAATTCCACGAATGCAAATCAGCTGCTAGCTCGTAGAAAGCTTTTTGACAGTTTTGACCTGCTCCTCGGTTCGCTGATTCTTAGAACTCGCATCAAATTTTCGTCGATGCCGTTGCTGAGGAAAATAGATTTTCAAACGAGTTTTTCCAGTTCCAAACGTCGCTTGATGAATATCATATTCGGCATTCAAAGAATGGTTATAGATAGGTTTCTTATTACGTATTCACTTTAGTAACAATTTTTATCTTCAAATTTAATTTTTTATAAAAAGAGAAAGAGAATTAGATTGCAAAGTTAGATATTCAGCGTGGAAGGTCATTGTGAACATTCGTTCGAAATATTTCGTCGAAACATTCGTAACTTTTCACTCACGCGTAATCTACATTTATTAGTATGCTATTTTCTATCCTTGACATTAAGATTCCAGAATAGAAACAGCGACGATAAAAAAGCTTGATATACGATTTATTATCAAGGAATTCGATCGCAAATCCAGATCAGTTTAAATTCCATTGAATCTCCAAGCGAAAACATACTGGATTTAGAACTGCTTAAATCACGTTATTGGCATACAAACAGTTCTGCGTACAAAATCGCGGTCGTGTAAACTCCACATGTTCTCTGGGCCTCTGTTAGTCTTTGTCAATCAATTTTAGAACGTAACACGTGATGTTTACGTCGTAGTAATCGAAGCTCTCATTGGTGTTTGCTAACAGTTCGTCTATTTGTCATCTGTTTGCACACTGTTCGCAAATATGTTCGTGAAACATAGTTCTCTGAAATTCATAAGCATCCGGACACTTTTGTTAATTTTTAACACGTCGATTGCCATTGCAGTCACCGATGGTTCGCTTTATTCAATTTTATAGGATAATTAATTCGCTTTATTTTATTTTATGTTAATCATCCTTTTCAACAATATTTATTTTAAAAATGTTTAAAATGATTTCGATAACATTGTCAGAAAAATATAGAATACAATATATTTGGCAAAAATGAAATCTTAGGGTAATTTTAATCTATTGCAGCTTCCAGAGAAAAATATATGAAATTCGCGTGGTAATCAACTTGTTAACTGGCGAGTACGTGGCTTTAGATTCGCGACATCGATAAACGTATCCGCGATGATGTCAACTATCATACAATCGTCTTTCCTTCTCTATCTGTACTGATTTTTCTACGAATTCCTACGCGCAAATACGGCCCGACGAAGTGTGTCGAGTGTCTTTTGGCGATCTTCCACTAAGAAAATAAGCACCGGGCGCCTCCGTATGCCGAATCAGTGCCAGGAGCTTTTCGTTCCACGGTAGTTACATTAGCATTCGAAGGTCCGGTTGTTTCGTATCGTGAAGATCTTTTGTTTTCTTCGGGCTAGCTGGAAATTGTTGTTGGTAAATTAAGGAAACGAAGCCTGGGTTTTAGCCAAGTGGACAAACTTCGTTCGATGCGATATCGTTAAGACGATTTCTTCTAGGTCGATGAAGGTATGCACTCGTCCGCTTGGACGTCGTTCGCTTTTTTATGCAGTTAGTGACCTCAGAGAGATGTGCCAGAGAATCGGTTATTTTAGCTGTTGGATCGCTGGTTCTTGAATATACATGTGTATGTGATAGAAGAGTGCGTAATATTTCACGTAATTAATGTAAACGATACCGATCTTGGAGCGAAAATTTTCATTCTTCTAACGTTTGTGAAAATTGTCTTGCGATATTTTTGCGTCTTTAGCTTCTTTGTTTGTAGCTATAAAATTTTCCAGCTTCCATATATCCTAATTTTTAATTCTCCAGTATATCAAAACTGCTAATTACTATCAACTAAACTTCAATCGTTACTATCTACAACATCCTCGCTTCCTATCCCAAGGAATTCTAAAAAGCACCAAGTTCCATCTTTCCCTCCAAGGCTCTCACCTTTTTACCTTTTCTTCTTTCATCACTCGAGTAACAGCATGTCGAAGCGATAAGTTGATAACTTGATAGATCGTTTCGTTTTTCGTATCTTTTCACCTGGAATGAAGGTTACCTGATGATGGATAGCAGTGAGCTCCGCGCGTATATGGTCACTGGAACGAGGTTCGTTCTCGTTCAAATGGGAACACACGAACCGCAATCGGACTTCAAGAATGGACACATCGAAAGAGAGAGTGAGGAACAGAGATTTGTTCATTCATCGTTGGATCTTCGTCACGTGCCAGCCTATTATTCGATGACTCAGGTTCTTTCAATAGATGAAATAATTAATTTTTGTACGAATAAATTGTAATATGTTAAAGTTGAACCAGAGGGTAGAAACTAATCAATCTATAAACTAATAAATCATTTTCTAGATAGTAGTTGAGCTACTAAATTTTGTTTATGAACCACCGCGCGTGCCTTAATATTCATGATTGCTTCTTCATCGTGAAATATATCATATTTGGATTATCAGAATTTCAGATAATTAGAGTAAAGTGGTTGGTTCGAGTTTGTTAAAATTTGTTTGTCTCGTGAATTATCGTTTGTTTCAGAACAGTACGTTTCTGGTAATTTTAGTGCTTTCAGCAGTATCCGAGTATTTGACATCAAAGTGTTTGTTCAGCTTTTCGTGGTAAGCAGTTTCAGTTTGAATTAGCGGTTGGTTTTAGGTCAAAGGAAGATTCGATAAGGCGATAGGTAAAGTACTTTGTATCTACTGATGCGAATAGCGATACCATTTTAATTACAGAATGAATTTATGAATCGAGTTAATCTTATAACTATCACGAAGATTAAATTTTTCATCTAAATTGTGTATCGAATTTGAAATACCATCGATTATTTAGTATATTAATAGAATATCTTTTCAATTTGCGATATCGAATTTTATTTTACAAATTTCTACAGGTTAGATGCTACAGGAAACGTCACTACTATTCGATTGTGCCAAAGACTCTTAGCAATGACGATAAATTTATCTAAAAATATTTCTGACAAGTGCCAGAGCCAGAAGCTAAGCATTTTATAAAAATAATATTTCCTTGTGTTTTTTCGAAGCAATAAAATAGTCGAATTGTCGATACGATTACTGATATCACGGTGGGATAAAGCGGTCGCATTATCGGCAGGTTACCGATATATCTTGTCGTCTGCCCACTCACCTGTTCACCTGTAGGCATCTGCCCTTCTCCTGTCCGGTTTGAGTAAGGTAACGGTTCTCCCTGTTGCAGGATAATCGTCGTACACGAGCAAGACAGGATGAGAACGGATAGAAAATGAAAAGAACAAAGAAACTGTAGAGAAATCGTGAAGGATCCTGCAAAGAAATAAATGTCTATAGATAATTTACAGTGACTACAAAGGTGTTGGCACGTCATTATATTTATTCATTATATTTACATGCTTATCAATTAAGTTCAAGTATATTAACTAAAAAACTATACTTTGTCGACTCATTAATATGGAAATTAATTTGGAATATTAACGTGGCAAACTACCCGACTCTATCTAGAAAAATGTCTGATATCTCTTCATTTACGATGTGTACATCATACTATTCAACACTCTATAGTATCTAATTCCATTTCAAACAATTCTTTCTATTCTGAACTGATAATTCAACCTTAAATTTTCACACAGTTTCATGGGATCGCTCTATTTGATTCAACACGACTCGTGTGTTGTTGTATTATCGAGTCAATGATCTTCCATGTACACAAAAGAAAAAAAATCCTGGAAGTGGACTTAACCAAGCCATCGATCAAATTCCATCGTTTAAGGAAACCCTTGTCACTAGGTCAGTTGCCGTCTCGATGAAACCGGTCTCGAACCGCTATCGATCGATTATATCCGCTTGTGGATTATCGAGAACGACGGCTCGATCGTTCCAGATTGTTTTTCTCTGGCTTACTATGTAGTAAACAGCTGACAGCTATTAATTCTCGCGAGGCGACCAATCTTCTTTCTCTTCCCTTGATTTCCGGTAGAGATCGAGGCCACCAGCGAGCTGGATACATCGATGTAGAAGCGATTCCTCGAGGAGTAAAATCGTTGCTCGTTGTTCACGTTTCCTTATTATGCTGGCGTAACGAAGGCCATGGAAATCAGGCCAACGGATTGGTAATCAGCTACTCGTGGAGTTTCCGTTCCGCGTGACCACTTTCCTCAATCAAAATCGAGTGAAAATCAAGAGGAAAGCCGGTAGCTGGGGAAACTTTAATCATTCACTAATGATGAGAAACTGTTCTCGCATTTGTGTCAGTGAGAACCGATTGAAAAGTAGAGTTGTTAGGTTGATCATGTCTGATTATGGATATGGTGTGTAAAACTTGAAGTTAACAAACTTGGTTTGTTTGGGTTGACAGGAGGAATTACGTAATTCTTCTTCGATCTTTTACGTGAAACAAATTGACTGGTATGAAAGTGTGTTACTTCAATTTTTGGAATCTTTAAGAGAATTATGTTTTATCGCGATCTATTGTCATTTGATATTAAACTAATGTATTTATGTTTCAAATTTGTTCCTTGTAAATTGAAATACTTTTCAATTATTTTCGTTAGGATCTATTATTTGCATTATATCTTATAAATGGATTAAATTCCTTATTAATTATGTCACAAAAATGTAGCAACACTATGCTTTCAAGAATATCGATTAACGTGTATATTCATCCTGTTTGTTCCATTTATATATAGCTAATACAAAAGCTGGACGATTTTATCTTCTTCAGACTTTATCTCACGATAAATCTCGGATTTTCTGGTCCCTTGTATCGTTTAAATAAGATCAGATTTAGTCCTCCCTCCTCATCAGCGCCATTTCTAAACCCTGCACGATTGTCTCATTTAAAAATCGAAGAACACTCTCGGGAGATTTGTCGTAAATTCTTGAACAATACGACCGTTCAATGATCGTAAAAGAATCACGTCGCTGTTTGGGGTAATTTCACGGAACAGCGTTCGATCGAACCACCCTGTATAATCACGAGGCTCGCCCGGAACCGTAAAAAGGTCAACGAGACTGTTCCAAACTCGAGTGGTCTACTGTATAAATTTTTGATGACACACATTTCGCCTGTTTGTAGTCGGTACTCGAGCCGGTGATCATTCCGCCTGTCGTTCGCCAACTTAACCATCGATAATACGCCACGCGAATCTGATTTATGGAAAAAATGACCAAGAAAACTCATCAGAAGTTCCAATAAGTGCCTAAGTTTTTTAACGAAACGAATTGTATTTTCGAAAAAAAATTGATAGCATTTGCCATTTGTTTTTCTAAATTGTGTTATCGTCGTAGACACTGTTCTTTAGAAACTAATTGCAGGACTTTTATTAGTACGAAGAGTTGGGAGAAAATATTACCACGAAAAGGAAAACGTTTCTCTTAAGTATTTTATAGTTTTCTTTTTAGTGAGCTCGATAAAATTTGTTAATCTTAATGCATTCGTTTTGTCCTCTTGTATTTTTCTTTTTCGATCCAGACGTGTTTTTCTATTATTAAAAAAATTCTCCAATTGGAGGAAAATATGAACGAATTTCACGCAACGTTTCTATAACATGGTACTCTGAAAACACAGTGTCGATACAACACGGAACGAACTCACTATGTTGTAGGAGAATTGACTATAATATTGATATGCACGACTTTTCATTTCAGTTGTAATAAAGAAGTTAGCTTAATGAAGAAAAATTTCCTCGGATTGCATTTCTTATCCGAATCAACCAACTATACGTTATACAAGGAAACGTTATATCAAATAAATTCCACAGTTTTTAATAAAAACATGAAAATATGTACTGCGCGATATTTTAGACGTAGCTTTTCTCACTGAAAGTATATAACTATTAAACAACTTACAACGAAGAAGGTACTTTTGTGCTTTGTGCTTTGAACACTTGCCGCACCTTTCACGTTACAGAGCATATTTCAACGCGGCTTTCGTAGAAACTTCGCGCTTTCCCGCGGCGAGTTTTTGTCGACCTTTTGCCGAGTTTCCTTTTTTCCTTTCGGCATTCGTTCCATTTTGCATCACTGCGTGGGAAGGCGCACAATAGTTTTGTGACACGTAGTCGCGCGTGTCGAGACAGATAATACAACGACCAGGCAACGAAAGGGAAGTAAAGGAGACCAGAGAAATGGTATCTACCCTTGATCGATCGAGTTTGAGTGGCGGACAATGAGCTAGCCTGTCGTCCAGATTCTAGATCGACCATCTGAACGTCGACTAGCGAAATATCGCCTTTAGTTTTCACGGAACGTAAATACGTTTCTTCTTCGTTTTCGCGTTTGACTTTATTAATGAGATCGATTAATGAGCAGACATCTAGAAATGTTATTGGCAGTTTCAAAGTTTATAGCGAGTTACGAAAATATACGGACAGTTATGATAGAAAATTTGTTTGTAGCAAATTTGTAGAAAAATGTTTGCAATAAATGTCGTGTAACTTTCATTCTACGTACATTTTCGAATCTTTTTTCTTTTTTTAACGTGGAGGAAATCCGTACGGACACCAGGCCTCTTCTGGGGAAAGCGGCGTGGTAGGACACCATTTTCGAATCTGTTTCAAATTTAACTAATGTAATCATAATGAATCATGTGTCATTATGATGCAAACGAAATTTTAAAATGTGAGTATTCAAATATTTTGGCGTATCATACAAAATAATGAGAATTTTTGTTAGCGTTTCCATTGATATTAATGCACACGTTGCTATTCCGTTGCGTATCGTTTCAACTTTATTGCCGACGCAAATGTGTGCTTGGTTTCATCGAATATTCGTTGCTATCACATGTTAAGCGATAAATGTGTTTGTCTATAGTAAAACTATTGCTAATTCTAGTGTACTACGCCTTCTCTGTAAAACTATAATATATTCGATTGATAATATTATTCAAAACAATATTCGATTTCGAAAAAGTTAAAAGCAGAATGTCGTAATGTCGTAATGATAGTTACCCGATATTCGTTCTCGTTAATATTTCTTCATGTTTGTCTTGCCGCTTTAAACACCTCATTTATATCGAATAAAACGGGCTAATAACCATTCTTCATAGGCAACCACAATAATATTTCGCTCGTTCGTTGAATAGCTTCGTTCCCTTGGCACAAAATTGTAAAATGACTGTGGAGAAATTATAGGCGACAAAAGCGACCGGGGGATGGAAATTTCGGTAATTATCTTGTCGAATAAAGTCGAATACTCAAGGCGACGTTCATGGAGAAAAATCGATACAGCAATCCACTCTATGCTCAGCCTCCTTTTTGCACCTACTTTCGCACAAAATACTCTGGAGAACGTGGTTGAACAAGCACGAGCAGCCACAAGCTGGAAAACGTCTCGTTCTCCACGCGCGCAACAGACCCTTTGTGTTTGTATTTGCATCGGCCCTAAATGCAGCCGCACTCGAAACGAACCGTTTCTGCTCCATATTCCGAGTAGGCCCGCGACGTGACTTTTTCTCGATTAATGACGTTCGTTGTCAACGTCTCTCTTCTCTACGTACGTGTACAACTATTTTCGTTCCCTTTGTCTTACTTTCTTTTGAAGCGAGGGAATGTATTTTAATTTCGATGCGCCCATCTATTTCGGGAACACGGTCGAAATATCGGTGAAATTTCGTGAAAGTGAGATAAAATTTTCAAACTATACATTTATTATTTAATAAATATAAGTATACAGTATGTAGTTATAATAAATGAAGTTAGCATTATAGAATGAAAATAACGTTTGATGATTGTATACATCACTGTCCAAAGATTGATTTACTTTTTGAAATGATTTTTTTAATTATACCTACGTTAAATCTGCTACTAATTTTGTTATTCGTTGAAAATTAATGTATCGATAATAGCTTCTTTTATTTCATTAATTTTTCTAATAGAAAATTGGTATCTGCTTGGACTGTTAGGTTTCATGGAGCGGATAGTAGTTCCAAATTTTCTATCGGTACGTGTTCGAAGGAAAATTAATAATATGGATGGTTCAGGTAACAATAATTCGACTTAGCTTTGAATTAATATAAGTTGAGTTTCGGATTGATAATGTAGAGGTCGAGTTAATTTATTTTATACAGGTTCTCGTAAGTTTGCGATCAGCTCGCATAAAGTAAAATTCACTTCACATTATTGCGAGAATATTATTTTCTATTGCACTTCTTTATTTTCTTTCGTTTTCTTCGTTCCTTTGTCTAGATATTTTAATGTGATCATTCCTTGTGGTAATTCGATTTTTCCCTCATAAGGAGCTCCAAGAGCATTCTTAGTGTAAATTTACTAACCCTGCCTGCTAAAGAGTAAACAGCAATTTCCTTTGAGTACTGCGACTTCTTGTACAGCAGAACGCTCTCAGTTGTTCGATAATTAAAAATACATTTCAAACAAAATGCAAGATACTTTTAAACGAGAACATATTAATTTAAAAGTCTATAGACTACATTAGTTCTAAATAAGAATCTTTAACGAAGGATTTCGTAGGATATTTATGTGCAATATTCTAGTTTATTAACCCTTAGAGTGCTATGGATGCATATATGCGTCTGGCGGAAGTCATCGGTGTGGACTAAGGACGGATATATGCGTTTGTCAATTTTTCCGAGCACCTACGCAGAAGTAATACTATTACGTTTGTGTGAGATAAATATAAATGCATTTCAATGTTAATGCTGCGTTTGAAGAAACTGTCTTTTCTTTTTTTTTTTTTTTATTTAATACTTTGCATTCACAATTTGTCCAATTTGGACATTTGGTAGAATAATCGTGCCGGCACAACACAATTATCAAGAAGAAAGTGTGTTGTTTGTGTGAAAAATAAGAGAAGGAACGACAGAAAATGCGATGTCGGATTATGTATCGATAATTGTTTTGAAATTTTTCATGCACAATTGAATTATTAACTTGTGTTATATTTACTAAATTTAGTTTTCTAGTTTATTGTTTTCTAGTTTACTACCCAAATTCTAGTTCATTGTAAATTTCAATGTTTATAATAAATAATTAATACTAAAAAATAACGCTCTTGAATCATTTAATCTCGCGCAAATGAATTACTATAACTTATTACGATTTGCGCTTTAAATAGTCAATCAACAGAGTTCAGTATAGCGAAAAAGTATTTAGTCCACAGCGATCGTCAGCGCTGGCAGCATGCCGTCCGTACGGATGGCATAGGCTCCGAGTATTCAGCACTCTAAGGGTTAATGACCAATTAATTAAACAATAAACGCAGAATCGCTTTGAAGTTTTGTTGCCTTATATCTTTCTTACAAAAACATCAGAAAAGACATGTTTCTATTAAGCATTACATATCTACATAAGTATCACAAATAATTCTTCTTTCTGCAAGGGTTAATAATATCATATTCGATATTTTATTGCAATTTTATTTCAATCAACGTGAACATTTAATAGGCCCACCGTAAATAATTAGAACGAAAAGTAGAGGATAAGATAGTGTTCGCTTGTTATCGTGTGCTTATCCAGCCTTTCGAAAGCTCTCGACAAAACGAATTCGATAAGCGTCGTCGGCTGAGTGAGCTGAGACGAACGGAAAGGATCCGAAGCCTTTCTTCCTTCAGCAGCTGATGGGAAACGGCGTATTGCGTCGTTCCATTTAGACAATGAAGCATTTATAGCGAGAACTGCAGGCCTCGTTATTCAACGCGACCGTGTCAGTCGTGCGTTGTACTTCCGCGAAATTCCCTGTGCACCGGTTGATGTAACTCGATGCATTGTCTCGATTGCATTACGTAACATCGATACGAATACAAGTGGAAATTGGTATTTTCGTAGCATCGCGTGGAATATTTTCGAATATGTTGGATATTTAAAGTTTCGTGATATTTTCTCGAATAAAATATTATAAATAACGATATTAAAAGAGTGAAACATTAGTTTTGCGTGAAAGTGTAAATTGCGAAGAGGAAATCAGGTGACTGCGATTTTTTTCAAAAAAGATTTATTTATCATCGCCGTAAAATTTCTCGTTCTTCCAATTGAAATATTCTCCTAGCGTTTTGTAATCTAATTCTGAGAATTGAATTTTTTTTTTTTCTAGCAATTTTTAGAAAGATTTAATACGTCGTCAAACTATTCAGAAAATAATATTGTGAAATATTGTCGCCTTTATCGCTGATTTTTCTGTTTCCTATTCATCACTTCTATCCGACGTATCTACAAGATACAACGTCTAGGATGTATTTTATCATAGAATTTCTTTGTTTGAGAATTGACAAATATAATTATAAGTTTATTACAGCTACAAGTAAAATTTAGAAATAAAACTTTCCAATCGATCCAATAATTTCTGATTAATATTTCTTATTTATTTATTTCTATGAATTTCTAGAATGACGAATTCAGTTTGTTCTTGAAATTATTATTTCTGCAAGAATCGCGACAAAGTTTGCTTTCTCGAAACGATACTTTTGCGCAACTTCCAGTCTAATTTTCTGTGCCGCCGAGTGTTCAAACTTGTAGCTTCCCGTTATCCGAATTCGGGTTAAATTCTGGAGGCAATGGCGTTAATAAACATTGGCGAGTGCCAACTTGGAAGCGTTGTAACATCAAGAAATAACTTCCTTGTAACTTGGTGGATGGGAAAGGAACAGCTGAGTAAAAAATTCCTGATAACCTATTTTGATAACTCTGCTTGAAATCTTATAGCGAATCCGTACGATGCAAGCTCATTTCGTTTCCTTTCTTGCACGTTCACAAAATACAAGGTGTCGAGGCAGGTTTTTACATTTCGGATTAAAAATTTCAAGATACTCGGTCCACAACTTCCGAAAGTTCCGTTAACATAATTTTGCCTTTGCAAGAATCTGACCCGATTTCTCTTCACCTTTTTACATTTTTAAGAAGTTGGATATTATTGAAAGATTCACTTCTTTTTATCTAAATATTACTATTCTATCTCGAACTCTGTGCAAATTAAAATTCATATAAAATATCACACAAATGTTCTGATTATTCATTCGCAACCGATAATGGAGTTCTAATCTTTTTATTGTCAATTCTTTCGACTTTCGATATATGTAACTTGTAGTAAATTGTTTTTTAAATATCTTTAATAATTTTTAATAATCTTTAATAAATATCTTTAATAATAGACGATAGGACACAATTTAATAGCCGTTATTGACCAGTCAAATTTACAAACCTGACATACAAATTTTCCTCTTTTTTTATTTCATGGAATATACACGATTTTACCACGGTGCACTTTCACGCATTTTCCCCGTACAGTAACTGCCTACTGCGGTCGCTTTGAGCTCAAATCCCTGTCAGAGGCACGTTCCCTTTCATCATCCGTATAATCTCTACCGAGAGGGAAACACTGGCCCAAAAGTTCCCCTTAACGACCCGCTGCGCTGTTTGCCATTCGTCGTTCACGGCAGTGCCAAGGTCTGCCGGTTCGCTCCTCATGCTTTTTTTTCCCTCTGTAGCAGCTTCTTGCCCGGGTCCCTCTCCTCCGACCAGCACTTCACCCTCTTTCCCTCGTCTTGGCACGTTTTCAGGGTTAAAAAAGAAGCATCACCTCGAGAGCCGAGAGAGCGAGAAAAAGGAGTCATCGTGACATCGTCGTCGGCGAGAAAGAGCCTCCGCCGGAAGTCAAAAGTCAGCCCACACCCCTTTTTTCGTTCCGATCAGTCACGTTGGCGACAAGCCAGCTTCGTTATACTTGCACCATCGAAATCGTCGAAAGTAGATAAAAGAGTAGGAGGAGAAGAAGCTGGATTGTTCGATCTTGATGGGCATTACTGTTTAACAGGAAAGAGAATTACAGATCGAAAATGATGAAAATGTGTTTCAATAGCGACACATTTTTCAGGAGGAGCGAGAAATTTGCAACTTTACGAAAGAATTATCTACCGAGCACATAGTGTCGATAAAAAGAATAGATTTTGGGGAAAGAATGGTTAAATATAATTTCTTATCGCTTGAAATCCCCTTTTGACGGTTTTGTCGTTATTCTAACACAGGACTGAGTTATCTTAGGTTGCCATTTTTTGGTGATCATTTGGTGTATGGTGATCATCCGTGCAGCAATTTGAACGTTAGGGCGTCAAATGTTAATTAATGAACAATGCGATCGAAAGATCACGATTTCGCAATGCGACAAATGCAGTTGATTTAAAAGATGTCGTTTTCCATACCTGATCAAACAAGTCATTAATATCATTAAAATTAGTTTATTAATGTCAATCCTAACATTAATTACATATCATTACATCCTGAAACCCACTCCGAATTTTGTCTTAACCTGTATCGATATTTAGTTTGTCCATTTTTGCTTGTAATATCTTTAAATCTATAGATAGGTATAGATCACTATCGACAGGAGCATATGGGAGGAATTACGCATTGATTTTAATGAAACCAACTAAGTGGATGGAAAATTGTGAAGTGTTTTTGTAAGTGCTTGATATAAGTTGAGTAGATGATCATTAGGTTGTGAAATATTTAGCATCGTGTTGTGTGTTGGTGCATGAAGTAGTTAAAGTTTTACTGCTCTTTCAAGAGAGGAAATAACTAGATGACTGCTCTAATTAGTCTCGCTAAAAAAGGAACTAGGATGTAACGAGAAAAAATAGCGTTCTATGAAGCTACTGGTTCAGTTATTACTTCTATAATTGTCAACCTATGGATATATATTAATTGATTATATTTTACTCGGAAGTATGGTAAAATTTTGCGTTGAATATCGGGAAATTTCATCGTATAAATGCCAAAATTAACGAAGATCGAAATTATCGTAACGTATGTAGATTCTTTATATTGCAAGATCCCAGATGAAATAAGAATTTCTAATGATCTCTTCAGTTTATCTGATTTTTCATAAATGTAATTTATAATAATATTCTTCTAAATAAATATCACAAAACAAATTTTCCATTACTTCGTATAATTTTTCTATTATAACTTTCCATCGAACTTTCTCACGAAACTCAAACGTAGAAATTCCGCCGTTGACATACCTCTCTGAACAATTTCAGCGGAACGTGAAGTATAACATGTCTGACAGAAAAATCTTTTCTTCAATTCCTTCAATTGTAAATGAGATTGATCGATCGAAAGACTTCTCCCAGTGTTTACTGGTCCTGTTGGACTGGATGTATTCTAGGTTTTGCAGTGTTCTCAGAGAGAAGTCCTCCCTTTGTTTGATGGACCTCCAATGTCTGTGAGCTATCGATCGGTCGTTTGAATGGTTAAGGCATTAAAGAAAATGTATTGTTGATGGGTAATTTGGTTGACTTCGTCTTCTGGAAACGTCGATGACTGAGCACGTGTGTGCATTAGAACACAAGGTCGCCGTTAAGTGCTTGAGTGGAAGGGTAAACCATGAGATTAAAACTAACCGTAGCACCATGTCATTCAGAAATAGCTTCTCTGCATGATTCCATTTCATTCTGTTACAGCTGTTTGATATCCGTTTAATATCCTCTCGCAACAAGACGATTCCATAGTATTCGAAGAAAAGGTGGAATCTCGATATAACTCGAGTATAAAAATTCTTTCTCCTTTTACGCCATAGAGGATTCGACATTTTATTGTTAACTATATTTTGTAGAAAATGTTAAATAGCTTGCAATTGTTTTCGCCTGTTATCGAATTACGATTGTTCTTAATTGATACATACAGAATGAAAATTTTGGAATAACAAAACATCGTAATGTCAAAAACCAAGATAGATCATAGAAAATTAGTCTTTTTCATTCGAGCTGAGGACTTGGGAAACTTGTAGAATTTAAACAATTTTTGTGAATTTACGCTCTATTTAAAAATCTCTCGTTTATAAAAGGGATGATATTCCTGAAGCAATCTCTTTGAATCGCTGCTTCATTCCATATCGTACTACTACTCAGATGTAGCTTCTAATATATGATATAATAATTTACAATTATTAATATGCGATTTTCATCATTTTTGTACTACTGTACCACTTCAATTTTTCAATGAATTCTTCCATTCGTCACTGCACATATATATACATAGTGAGGTTTACATAGATATGTGAGACGTACCACATGGAAAGGGTTAATCCCCTAGTGATTATGCGTCTAGATGTATACTGTAAGTTTGTCGATCTGCAACTGCAGTTGCGATACCATGACGCGTAAGGGCACGCTTTCCTGCCTCTGCATGTCTATCCGTACACATACGCCTCGTGGAAGTATGGATCGTGATGCTATGCAAACGAACCGTGTATAGTGAGGAACGATTTAGGCTTGCTTCATACATGGGTGGAACAGTACAAGCGTCGGTAATCTTGCACACTGCTTTTTGCGTTAAATTTGGACCAAACTATTATCGTTATTCGTGTCTATTTCACAAATTAAAATAGAAAATTCTCTTTTAGAATCTAATTGCTTATGCTAAGGCGATCTAATTTTCTCAAATTTAATTTACTATTACCGTGAGCTTTTTAAACGTTTTATTTTTGTTCCTTGGTTCGATAGTGCATTCTACGAAGACAAACGATTAATCACATTAATTAAAATCTTGTTAGAATGTTCCGAACCCTATCGTTATATTTGATATCCAAAATCATATTCATTAAATATCCAAAATATCCACGAAGTACTCTATAATATTGTATCTAATGAACAGGACAAACTATGTATCTAATTTCCATTTCTTCATTAATATTCGCGAAGATACAAATTTTCATAAAGGAGTTCGCAGTCCAATAATTCTGATTGACAGGAAATTTTCACGACAAAACTGATAACACCTTGGTACAACTGTAGCATACAGCGCGATAGCACACGTGGTGCACAGAGATTGATATTTCGAGTTCGCTTGTTCCATTATTATCGGTGGCGACACTTACACGTTGCTCGTGCTTCTCGTCGCAAAATTCTCTCTCTTTCTCTCTATATAATACGCCTTTTGTGTTAGTCGATTAAACCAGCTCGTGGTAATTGTTGGACAGTGCGCATTGGTAAATAACAACGGTCGAAAGGATGGACAGAAACGTCGATGGCGATGGCAAATCGCCAAATCAGCGGCTGCCTGTTACCGTTTATCGTCACTTTTATGTAACCATCGTTCGAGGTAACTGGAACAATGGCAATGGGAATCTGTCAGAACGATAACATGTCGCTACCAACGATATTCTCATGTAAAAAATCATCGTGCAGATTTTAGCCGCCTTTTAAGATTTTCAAGCGATATTTTAAAGAATAGCGAGGAATATCATATAACTGTATAACAGTGTTTATACATTATACTATTTTCGTTTACTTATCATAGCCGTATGTCGAATGTGATTTTAAGGTTCTGCACAAGTGAACTTCGTGCCGATTTTCTTCAAGACATGTGAAAATAATATTTCCATGAAATTTCCACCGTTCCATGGAATTCGAATAGTCCGCGGTTCATTAAAATTCAGGACACTCGGAAGTTAAGGTATTTTACGAGACTTTAGGGTTTTCTCTTAGTTTTACGCCAGGCATTTGTATTCTAAGCGCGATGCTTGTCTTTCGTGGTGAAATTTTCGGGATCGTGACTGAGCTGACGATCGACGGTTCGAATTTTATGAAATATTTTTTGGATATGTCACGGTGGTTTGATTCAGTGGACATGATATTTCCTTCGATCGTCACTTGAAATGATGATATAGCGGGACTTCAAATCTTATAATAACCCAACTGATAGATTAATCTAATTACGTTAATATCTATTTTATTCCACAGTCGTAAAGTAATTTGAGTTAAGGTTAGTGTTAGAGTTACGATAAACGAAGATTTTATTGAATTTAAATTACTTAGTTATATATACATAAATAATATTCCATAGGAAAAATATTGAAACGAGTGTGAAAATGGTAGTTGAAACCCGTTTGCAAAACTGCAATCGCTCTGTATTCGATTTATCTGATCGAGGAGTCATTAAACAACTGGCATGCAGCTCGTTACAGAAATAAGCATTTTCCTCGATGCTATAGAATTTTTCCACGGTCGCCAAGAAATAGCGTTGGCGTTGCGAGCGTACTTGAACCGAGTTTTAGACGCGGTGTAACCGCTAACTACTGCTATTCCACTCCAGGGACGTGCATCTGTCGAGTACATATTTATGTGCGATGTCTGTTGGACAAAGTTGCTGCAGAGTCTTTGAAAGCAGTTTGTGGGAAGTCAAAGTACCATCCACAGGTCGATTTGACAATTTGCTTGAATCTTAAGGTATGACGAAAGCGGTAATTAAGGATAATTCTTTGGTAATTATGGGTATGCTAATCATCGTGGAAATAGGAAATGAGGAATTTTGATTCGTTTCTTTTTCACAGATTTATATTTGCTATTCGAATTTATTGTTCTAGCAATTAGAATGTTTTCTTTTGTATTCTGAATTGTATTTACTGTAATCATTATATCGTACCATTTGCCATACAATCCTTTCATGAATACCTGCTGCATATTAATTATCGATGTTGTATTACATGAACATTGAAATAAGTTTTTGATCATCCTTAATCTGGGGAATTGTGATTAAATATTTTATTTGTATTTTTTATATTTACACAATCCACAACTCCTCAAAATTCTTAACAAAAATTTCTTCCGTAAAGGCTATCCAACAACGAATCCTTTCTCAATAGCGCTTGCAAAAGTTGACGATTCACAAAAGTATTCGCAAATCTAACTCATCCAACTACATTTTCACGGTTTCTATTTTAACTACGCCGAACACACTTTATCTTGTTTCCCGACATTCTTCGGTATTTCTGTTTCTGCGTCCAATATCTCTGAGAAAGAAACATCCTCATGCTCGCTTCGTCGGCCTGTCGCAAAAATAATAACGTCCCGTTGTGTTCGTTTATTTTGGACGACCGATAAAACCAAACGACGCGTCAGCCCAGGTTGTTTAACATTCCTTTGTCCGCACTGACAAACGGCTCTACTGGAAGACCATGGGATTGTCGAAGATCCACCGGAGAATAAATTTCGAGAACACGACCAAAAAGAAACAAAACTGTCAAAATGACGCGATTCTTCAGCCATGTCAAAAGTTGTAAATCAATTTTTATTCCAAGTCGGTCGTTTTTACCATTCTTATACATATATATGTATATATAATTTGCATATATGAAACAACATGTTGTTGCCCTCGAAGGCACATTATATTTTTATTTTATTTTGTTGCAAATAACCAAAAACCGTGATTGAATATCTAATTGTATTTCCGTATTGCTTGACATTTTTTACCGACCACCACTACCTGTACACTGTTACCTACGCGTACCTGTTCACCAACCCTTTGTCAAGCCTTGATTGGTTGTTGCTAGCTTTTACAAACCTTATAAAAAAAAAACAGTCATCGCAATCAACTGTCAGTCCGAAATATTCACTGTAATAGAAGAGAATGCTCTGTGTATTGCACAAAAGCGAACTAGTACATATATTTTATCCTCAATGCTCAAAATTGTCAGAATAACGAAACAGCAAACGTACAAAACCTCAAGACTCATCACGTCACAACGTTGTATCGATATGATCGTGAGTTCGATGCCAATCGAG
This sequence comes from Bombus pyrosoma, assembly GCF_014825855.1. Classification (NCBI taxonomy): domain Eukaryota; kingdom Metazoa; phylum Arthropoda; class Insecta; order Hymenoptera; family Apidae; genus Bombus; species Bombus pyrosoma. Next base: position 11,669,447 of record NC_057772.1, read on the forward strand.
GAAAAGATCACGGTAGCTGACATTTACAATAGAATATGCAATTAAACAATTCGTAATACGCTATAATGATTAACAATAATAAGTTGTAATATGCAAGTTATATAATAAATAATTGAGGAATATATCTAGCTGGAAATATCTCGTCGTGGAAAACTCGAATTGGTGTGCAGAGAGAATTTGTTGCGATGCGTCCGTTATAAATTCGTAATTTCCGTGGAAACGGGATTCCGCGACTCGATCGCGCGCTCGCTCGATCACGCATCTCGTTGATTTATTCGGCCGTTACGCGAAACAACCTGTCGTCAATTAATCTCTTAAGCTGGCAAGACGAATTAACCTGCGAGCATTCCCAGAGGAAACTCAACGTTCCGCGCATTTTGCTACGGATGCGCCGTTTCTGACATGATTAATACGATTGCCTGCTTTATGAAGGTTTTACGTGATAGGTTGGATGCCGTGGTTCATTCAGAATTCGGGAAATTCGTTTGTTTCTTCGGTCGATGACGCTGCAAATCGGAAATGATGAGGCGGTTTGAACTCTTTGGTATTTCCATTCTTTCTCTCTCTCTCTCTCTCTCTCTCTCTCTCTTCAGCAAATATCTAAATCTGTGGTCCTTTCAATTCCCCAATTCTTTAATTTTTCAATTCTTTGATCTTGGGGTCTTTCAACTTGCAATCTTCGAACCTTTCAATCTCTTAATTCTGTAATTTTTTAATCTGACGATCTACCAACTTTGAATGTTTAAATCCTTCAATTAGCAAACTTTGGATCTTTGAATGTCTAAATTTTCGAATATTCGCGTCTTTGAAGTTTCGAACTTTCGATCGTACGAGTTTTTAATTTTTCGATGCATTGGATTTCTGGATTTCCAAATTGCACGATCCTGTTCAGATTCTGGTCCGGATTTTGTTAAATTCCAGGGTCTTAAATTTAGTAAACGAGAAGAATGCATTTATTCCGAGTTAATTCTAATCCAGTATTTCGATTTTTTCTACGAACTGATAGAAACTATTACTTTCCTTCTTGTCTGGAGTTCAAAAGGCAAAATTTCCCTTGGGACTTCTCGGAGAACCATCGAACGGCAAAGTCCCGGAAGAAAACTTCTCCTCATTCTCGAGAATGATTAATTCGCTCCAAAAGCGAGGCGCAGTTTCCACGTAGGCTGATGGTGACTTTAAGTGAGAAGTTAGGATGCTTTGATGAGCATAATTCACTTTCCTTGCGTTCCGTGAACGCGGTGTCTGATACTCATTTCATCTCTTTCTACTGTTGTTACGAGAAATTTTATTGAATTAAAAAACTTTGTTTTCTCGCAGTGGCAAACCGTTGCGGTTTTTCAAACTTTTTTGCGTATCCTGTTTCTCTCATCGAATGAAATCCTTTATTTTAGTTGTTCGATAATTTATTTTTGGAGAGATCGATGAAAATATAACGTAATCTTTGTGCAGATGGTTTATGAGAATGATTTTGGTCTACAAAACTTACGATTCTAAGATTTTCAATATTCTAAAGATTATATGAGAGAGAAATTCAGTGTCGTTTAAAATAAACTGTAAACTATAAGCTGGAACGTTTCAACTTCTAGTTACCAACTTTGATAAATGCCAGATTTCTCTAACGAAGTGAACTTTGTTCTTTTTTTTATTAAACTACGAAAGTTAATAAACACAAATTAATTTCAATATCTAAGGATAATTAATTTCAATAATATCAGCACAATTTATTTTTAAGAAAAATGGAATGACACATAAGAAGATAATGAATAGTGAGAGCCAGAGCATATCTAAATAAAAATATTATTTTCGAGAAATTGGCAGACTCTGATTAACAAATTAAAAAAGTCTATCCTGAAAGGGTCGAAAACTCACATCCGTGAACACGTGTCGTTCTCTAATTAACTGCTAACGAGCGTTGCGTGACTAGCGTTCCTATGCACTTAACTTTCTGACAAAATGTTTAAAAAAAATATCCGGACTTGTTTTATCGGAAAATGTGGTCGTAGGTAAACGCTCCATACCGTTCACCATTACGATCGACAGGTGTTACGCGTGGCGGCCTTTTATCTCGAAGATTACGGGACATGTCTTCCGTCAACATTGGAAATTAATCTTTATTTGCACGCTCATCAGCCTGGGTATAGCAACAGCAAACACGGCTCGTCCATGCATGGCTCTTTCGAGGCTGGATTTCGATCGAAGTTTGTTCGATCTCGAATATAAATTGTTCGTAACTTACCAAAGTTTCTTTTTTTTTATTTTGTATCTTTATTATATTGTTGTTATTTGATCGTTGGAATTTTAAACGAATTAAAAACCGAGATCTGTATTTGCAAGCGTAATACAATTAGTGAGCAACGAAGGCAATTTTGTAACACGTTGCAGTTAAGTGCGCTACTTCCCGCATTAAAAGCTGTGAACAAACCTTGTTTCCGGTTCGAGATACGCAACAGTGAAACGAACTGTTTTTCTCGTTTCGTGTAATGTATTCTTAGGAAAAGAAGAGCTGAAACATTTTGCGTGTAACGAAACTCTAAAAGGATTTGTAACCGAAACAACAGTATCCTTAAAAACAAATCAATTCTATGTTAAAGCAATTTGCTCGAAATATTCAAATCTTTCTCAAAGTTATCAATAAGTCCGTTCGAATCCCTTTATTCCGATCGACAGCGACGTTGAAATTAGGTTCCCGATTCCACTGTAAGAATTCGACTGAAGCTTTCACGCGAAATTTGCTCGCGAATTTTTTTCACGACAATAACCGATTGATCGTCGAAGCAAGACGGATTATCACGAACCTATTCACCAGCTATTGTTACAACGATGTCTTCTAGACCTTTTCTCATATTCATGATGGTCGTACGATGCGCCGTTACTTTCATTCAGAGGCGTACCTTTCAGCTATTTGTTTCTTGGAATTCGCTCGCCGAGACTCTATTCACTAAGACGACTTTCAAAATTACCTTTGCAACATCTTCACGCGTATCATGCACACAGCATTATCCTGGATTGTGTTCGAAAGCCGAGAAAATTGTATATAAAGCACGAACTTTGAGCGTTAACAACGACGAGATTTGATTTCTTAGAAAATATTGATACACGAAATAAAAAACAAAATTAAATTGTTTTGAGATTAAGGATCGATTCTCCGTAGACGTGAACCTTATACTGTATCCGACAATTACTGGTTTCTTTCACTCTAACATATAGAGTACCTTTTAAACACAGGAACTAAAGGAAGCGTTTTAGCGGTGTCCATCGGATTGTCTATTTCTATTTCGCGATCCAATCGGTGGAGCTACCTTGGGCAAAGCTCAAACCAAACGTCGGAATAAAAGAGTAGTTGGCCCGTGTATAAAAGCTGAAAAGTATAAAATCATATAGAGGGTTGAATGATAGGCTCGCAGACAATTTTGTTTATTCTCGACTCGGCTCAATTTTTATGAGATTTCAACTTTCAGCTACACTCAGAAATGTAGAATAATTTGTAATTCATATAAGATTCCTGAAATTTAATAAAGAAGATACAAAAATGCCTTGCATCAAATTTCTAAAGTAACATGGAACGGTAGAAGTAAGAAAATTTACAATATTGTGAAACATACTTCGTCAATAATTAATAACACTCTAAAATAATTTTCTTCGCAGAGAATCTCTATATAATTAGCAAATCAAATTATCGAGGCAATATCTGCTCATAATTTATCATCAAGGAATGTCCTCCTGACCAGCGAAATTTGCAAAATACAATGTACTTTTCACAATAAATTGTTATGATTTTTCGAACATGGTCAGATCAGTAAGAATGTGATGGCTCTTCCATCAGCTGTCAAATGAAATTATTAAGATAACTATCGCTCGTAAGCGATAATTATCTTAAAAGCAGAATACAGAATTATTTCTATATTTTTCACGATAAACTGTAGAATTACCGGTGGGATATAGTTAAACCGGTAAAAATATAACAGTTTCTCCACCAGCTGTCGGATGAAACTACCAAGATAATTATTGCCCATAACTCATCATTAAGAAATTTTCTACACTACTGGTCAGCTAAATCAGCAAAACGTAACGTACTTTCACGGTAAACTATTAGAATAATCGCTGATCAAACCCAACTAAATCAATAAAAATTTAACAGTGTACCTGTGGCAGGTGTAAAGATTCTCATGAGAAACTGAAGTGGGAATATCCCTAAGTTGCGATCCGGATGAAAAGGAATGGTCGTCGAACTATTGCATTGAATCCGGTCACGTGTTCACCATGGTTGCGTGACTGGCAGGGCACGTAGGTAAACGCATTGCTCACTGCGTAACACACTACGCGTAGTACTCGCGTACCGCGTTCCAGTACGTTTACACCGTAGTAGCAGGGGAATAACGGTGCTCGTTGTATGGCTGCGTTCACAACGTGCACTGGAACGTGACGTTCCCCCGATTTACTGAAACTCGATTCAAAAATTTCATCTACGATTTTTTCGTCGATACGGAGTTATTTGGATTGTGGAGGCGATGTGAAAATTGAAGCGAGTAACAGGAAATAAAATAATTTGAATATTAGAATACTTTCATCTATCATGCGATATAGTATTTCATGCATGATAAAAGTCCATTTATAGGAGCGAAATTTTATTTAGTGTCTGACTAACCGACTGAATCTATTTATTTCAACACGAACTTTTATCTTTCCAATGAGAAGTTGTATCGTTGTTCTCATGGCGATAGGCATCTACATAAATATACATAGTTTATGAAAGATAGTCTTTTGATTGACTTGTAGACTAACCGAATCGTGTAAATTTATTTAAATAACGTACAAAACGATTTAATTTAAGATCTGTAAATTACATTCTTAATTAAAGTGGGAACACATATTAAGTGGGAAGTTCAGTTGTGACGAAAATTAAGAAGATCCTTTTCGCTCAACTTTCCATTTAATCCTAGAAACGCGTTTAATTTGTTTATATTTCATGGGTGATTAGAAGTATGAGTACATCAAATTGAAATATGTGTACTACGTATACGAAGTAAATATCTACTTACAATCATTGTTTTAGTAATAACCTCATTTTCTGGTTAATTAATTGTGACCGAAATAATTAAATTCGCATTAAATTATGCAGCCCATGTAGCTACATTGTACTTATATGTATATTCTATATGTGGTATAATTAAATTCGCATAACATGTTTCTGTTTTGTTTAGAGATAGAGCAGAATATTCCACCATAATTATACGAATAGTGGAACATTTGAGTATACATATAGAACGTTTTGTTGATATAAGCTGAAATTGGGCTTTGCCCTAACGACCCTCAAGATACTAATTGTTAAAATTATATAGAACAGTTTACACCGCAATATATAAACTTCTCTGTTGTAACAAACAAATTATATCCGCGTTTTCTGTCTTTGTACATTTTAACAACATGACTTGGAGGGACGAAAAAAGAAAGCAACGTATAGCGTTTCAGAGCGAACGTTATTAAAACGAAGGTATTTCTAACGACGAAAGTAATAAAAATAATCGTGTCTCTTAATCTGTTAAAAATCGAAAAATTGTGAGTAATTATGCTGGTCAATAAGAACAGTAATTTCTTGGTCATTTGTTAATGGATCAAAATGACTCATCGGATCTTCCTACTCTTAATCCCAAAAAGGTAGTTCACCTTGCATGCACCTCAACAGAAAACGATCCAATCGACCGGTCCTCGAGCAAAAAGTAACGAAACAGGACGAAAGAGACGAGCAAAGAAGCCAGACGATCCGTTTCGTTCGATTCAGACTTCTTTTTCTGTATCGCATCGTATTAACGACCACGCTTAATATCCATCGCTGACTCATGTTTCTTCTCCCGATTCATAATGCTTGCTGTGTTCAACGATACTGGTGCGTCAAGAAACAACCACGTTTGGTCGGAAGTGAGAATCATCGCTCTTTATCGATGACTTCGAAAGCATCCAGAGTTCGGTTGAATGCAATTATTTGCATATTTATTCGGTGGCAGAGCACACGCTGCCGATAAAAGGGGCGATATTGAAGAGCGATTCGGGCAAGTGATGGCTTGATGTGAATTCACCGGGAGAAAGTTTCGATCGATTCGGAAATACTTTTGCATCGTAGCTGGAAAAGGGAGAGGGAAAGAGAGGAGGGAAGAGTTTGTTTGTTCGAGGCGAAGTTTTATTCCTGTTTCTGCTTTCGTAGGAATTTTGGTTTTCTTTAAATTTATTATTAATGCATATTATTTATTACACAGTATTAAATTTATTATGGTCCATATTAAGTAATCTTTCTTTAAATGTACTTACTCTGGATGAAGACTATATTAAATTACTATAGAATTATTTTTAGTATTGTTCTAGTACCTAGAGTTGTTGGTATGTAAAAGAAATACGTTTCTTTAAAATTCAGGGCTTCCTTTGGTTAAGGTTTTAGTTCGATTGATTCGTTTCTTAGAATTGATTTTTTTTTTTTTTTTTTTAGATTGTACTCAAATTCTATGTATGTACTATATATTTTGTGTCGATATCGATAACCCGAAACGCAGATTGCAGAATAAAGATATATGGAAATAACTTCACGCCGTTGCTGAACGATTGATTTGAAGTTGTAATAAAAATAAATTGAACTAACAAAAGAATTCAGAGTGGTCCTCGTTGCACCATCGATAACAATTTGTTCCATGTTTTCTATACTTGTAATAAAAACAATAGAATAAAGTGAAAAACGATAAATAAAAGGATATAGTGGGCGATTGAATTATTATAAACGCTTTTAGGAATCTTGAATAAGAATAGAATGGAAAATGCACTTAAAACGAAATCTCCTTTATTACACAAAGCGTCGTTGCTGTCCTCCTCCATGACATATAATAAGAACCTTTAAACAAATTTTTAAACAGAAGCGTAGAACTAATATTTATAAGTTTCCCATTCGACCACAATAACCTAACACATTGCATTACCAGTTTCTTTATCTCTTCCTTCAACTCCTTATCTCATCCACCGCAATTCTTCTACTCTCTCACACCTTAAACTCCAGTTCCGTCTTAGAACTCGCCTTAATGCGCCCACCAGTTCCTCTTCTATGCATCTTACACCGGTCTACACTGAAACTTGGTCGAGTTGAGCGACACTGAATGATTCTCTCATTTCTTGGTCAGCTCGAACGACGGTAGCCCACGAATGAAACGGGTTTAAGCTTCGAGACTTTTTCGTAGATTCTTTGAAGATCACTCGAGCGTGACGTTTCATTAAGTCCTACGGTTGTCGTCACGCGTTTCGTTGAAACAACGTGATGTAGAGAATAAAACGATGGCAATCGAGATCCACGAGGAAGCGCAATTATACGAGCGTTTTCGTGTCGAGAAAGTCGTCACGTTCCAAGGACTCGCGGAGTAATCTCTCTCTCTCTCTCTCTCTCTCTCTCTCTCGCTCTCTCTCTCCCTTTAATCGACCTCGAATCCGATCGACGTACAACTAGATTCCTGTAATTACCGGATGCCTAACTCACAAGGACAATATCCTGTCCTACTGTTGCGGCACCTGTGATTTCCTTCCACTTGCTTTGATACCATTTCCATGAATCTTTTCTGTTAGCTTGCTAAACGATAGACGAAATTAAATAGAGCGTAATTAGAATTTGTAGGAAGTTTTCAATTTATTAGTTAGAATTTCTAGGAATTGTTTAATTTGGCTGTCGTAGATCGTAGTTTTCAACGGGAACAATTTTCTGATGTATTTTATGCGGGAAATTTTAGTAGTACGGATAATAAACTGTTAGGAATTCTTTGAAGTTTCAAATTGAAGGTTTTGCTTTTTAATGGAAGAGATTTTACTGCGAATAATACTTTTCATTTTAAGCAATTCGTCTCGTTATGCATTTTGTACGATGCAATTTTTATATCCTTGAATTTATTACATTGATTCTACGCTTGTTTATTAAGATAAGAAGATACTGAGATTCTTTGTTAGTATAAGGTTTCATCATCATCATTATCATCATGAGCTAACAATGGCAATCTCTATTACATAAAAAAGATAGTAATACAATTAGTTGCGAGCGATTTGGTTTGTTTTTCGTTTCATACGTGTACAGCGGGATTAACATCTGCAACATTTTAATCTTTGAATTTATTGCATTAATTCTACGTTTCGTAGATGTTGAAATTGTTTCGTATAAAACGTAAACTCTCGCGAGTTACATTAATCAGTTGCATCGAGGCTCATTATTCCGTTGCGTTTAATTGCAAGAAGCTTTAATTACATAGAGTTTTCCTTGTTTAATTGTGCATGTAGAACGATTATAGTTGTTTTTCCTCTCTAGGCGTTTCTTTCAACTTTTTAGCATTTGGAATTAATTCCTATAAATAGTAAAAATCTCAAAAAAAAACACTAAGAAATCCTGAAATAAAGAACGTTATTGCAATTAGTCTCTACGTATTTCCTTTTTATAGATTAGTTCCTTAAATAACAACATCATTCTTAGTTGCAGCTGCATATGTAGATATAGCTTTTTTGGTAAAATTTGCAAAACGTAAATGCTATTACAATACACGTAAAACTAGAATTTTAATATATATATATAAAATGTTTAAATTAACAAACTTAATGTCATATAGATGCTACACCTATCCTGAGATAACGTGACACGTGCAATAGAGAGGAGTAATTCGATGAAATAACAGATTCGTGTTTATAAATAAATCCATCTAATGGAGTATGGCAATTTGATCTGTTATTATTGTTAACCATTAGCTTAATTCTTTGTATTATTCAACGAAATTAAATCCTAATCATTACCCCCCCCCCCGGCTTTTTCTTATCCCTAATTATCCAAACATTAGCGTAACTGGATTATTTCCATAAGAGTAATATTTGTTTGTATCCTTTCGAGGTTTAAGGTCTTATTCATTATTCTCCACAGCTTTCTCTAATCCTTAATTATCGAAGCATTAGTATGACAATATTATTTCGATAAAATTAATATTTGTATTCTTAGGAGATTTAAACTTACAAAGATCCATCCTTCATCCAAGTCTCCGAAAGGGAATCCTTGTAATTCAGTTTCAGTCTCGGGCTAGACCGTCTTCTCCGCGCAGTCTTTTAAATTCTTGATCGAAGGAAGCTGTTCTTCCTGTGAAATCTGAACGCTTATTTACGATTCCTGTCGATAAAATGTGAATTAACTATACGTTCTCTCGGAGACGAGAAGAAATAATATGCCTAATGTATTATAATAAATATTTTTTCCTGATGCTTAAAAGAATATTTAATATACGAATCGAATAAAAACGTTAGTTCATAAGAATCGTAAGAGAAGGAAATTGATTTAATTAAGCAAATTAATTCAATCGAAGGCAATTTAATTTAATCAATTGCTTGGAAGAAAAATTTATAATTGACAAGGTGTTTCAGTCAAATATTTACTTTCGTTCCCAGACATATACTCGTCTCTGCAGAAATTAGTAGGAAAAAACAAATCCTCATAAGCAAGCAAGTGCTTCTACCTTTCGTGAACTTGGTATTTTTCCATGAAGAAACGTGCAAATAGTCGTGATGATAGCGAGCCATAAAATCATGGGAGGGTTGCGTGAAAAGAAAAGAATATATAAAAAGCAAAAGGACATGTGCGTGTAGGTGATGCAATTAGGGATTAACGAGCATTTAGCCCAGCTGGAAAGGCAAATAATGGAGATTCGATCCCCTGCACGGCGCAAAGGACGAAAGGTGCGGCGGACGGCAAACCAAGGGGTGGCTTTATGGTTTCTTGTGCTTTGTGCCCGCGAAATACTGTGTGCTGCTGGGCGCGTTCCAGTTGAGTCGGCTCTGCACCCGCCCGTCCGTCACTTCTGTTTACCGTTCGCTTGCTTGTTTCCAGCCGTCGGAGGAAATTATACGGAGATAGATCGATGTTTTGTGGCGCCTTCTAACCGCGCAGGAACGTCTCTTGGCTTCGAATCAGTAGGTAGAAGTTTGAAGAGCCGGTATGAGTATCGATGAAGAGGAATTTCTTGACAGAATAACCGGCGAAAGATGTTTAACACTAAGACTATCGACTACTGAAGTATGGAATTTGTATCAAAGAAATTCGAATGGAAGGTGTATAAGAAAATATTCCAAGAGAGAAGCAAGCTCTTTTTCTTCATAAAAAAGCTTATTAAAATTCCCATGTATGAAATTCCTATGAAAATATTACAAGTTAGATATTTTTGCCAATATAGTAGTTTGTTAATTTGGTATTAACATCTTATTTTTATTATTATAAACTTTATTATAATAATAATTATAATAATAATTATTATAATCCGAGTAAGAGTTTATGGAGATTCATAAAACTAACGCTTAAACCAAAACCAAAATCATTGGAATCAAGCGACCATTCTGCATATCTTTCAATAACTTGGACCATGAAACCAAACACTCCATATTATCTCCTTTGCGAAAGAAAAGTTTCTTATCATCCCAGTTACACAATTCTCTATTCACCCAAACATTCGTCGATATCTGCTCATTTCTCAATCTTCCTAAACCAACGAGCCGGGCCTCCGCAGACCTAAACCAACAACAGCTAACTATCCTCGACCAAACACAGCGACCTAGCCACATCTATCGATCAAAATCCTACTCGAATAACATCTGGATTTCGGTAGGAACGGCACGCGCACGGAAACTAGCAACGCACCCATTCACACATACGCAAAAGTAACCGACGATCCGCGACGAAGCTTTTGTCTTCCCGAAGGCAGCGTCGTACTCGAGACAGAGCGAGTACATCTATCGAGGCGCATGCCTTCAGGAAAGAAGCTGCGAGGACACACCTGTATCTCACCTCAGCTTGGCCGCCGCAGGAATGCGTTTCAGGGGTTCAAGTTGACAACCAGCGGCCATGTAATTGGGGAACGGAAAACACTGTGGCGTCTCCATGGCAACACCCTCAGCATCCTTTACCGGCGAAGCCCCAGCTCGGAGGAGGCCTTCGACCATGCCCGGGGCAACGTGCCCTAACCGACTGCACCCTCGCTTTATCTCTCCGCGTTTTTTCACCCCGTTCTCTGGAACGTCGTGCGAGCACCAAAAAATGTCTGGAGCTCGTTATTTCATTAGAGAATCTCGTCCTTCTGCAGGGATTGCTTAATCGCTGCGACATGATCATTTTCAGGGATGTTCGAGTCCGCTGCACGGAAGAAAGGTTTATCGATTTGAGCGGATACTGGGAACGCGTTGATGATATGAAATTTAGAATTCAGAGTTTGATGGAGGGAAAATAGAATGCATCGATACTTAATATGCTGATTATGGTCGAAGTCGCGTGGCAGTTTATTGCGACTGAAACTTTGTTTTTCTTAGCACGTCGAGTGCTGATAACGCTAACCACGGCGTCAGCCGGCCTCGAGAAAAACCAGACAGTGACATCACCGTGTTGTCATCTGAATGTTTCAAATTGTAAAATTTTACAAGAGTTTTTAATATAGCGTTTGAACTAGCGAAGAGAAGAATAGGATAAAATCATAGTTATACAACGTGCCATGAAAGGAGCGTCGTCTTTTTGGTTTGTCGTTATTTTTTTTCCTGTTGGTGTTATGACAATTTTGAAATAACAATCGCGTATTGTGACTACGCAATTCTATTACTGAATATTCGACACTACAGCAAATCTTGCTATCAAACTTTACTATAACCGATCATGCGAATTATGTGAAAAATTAGTGGCAATGATTGGCTGTCTCGTTTACCTGATTTAAGAACCTCAGATTTCTTTCTGTCATTACTATACTTCAACTGGAACAGACATTAAAATGCGTTGTGTTCGATGCGACAATGTCTAGAACGTTTGACTACTTTATTAACACGTTGACTGCCACACAAATTTTGTATATTTTGTCCTGCAATAAATTAGAATAAATTAAAATATATTAGACCGGAATATTTCATTTTTACAAAACATTATATCGTACCTGCGCGATTTTTCTCTGACCATGTTATTTAAATCATTCGCATTGTTGATAATATCTTAATCCACGAGATCTACTTTATTTTGCTCGCTTGAAAAAATTTGGTAACGTGTGTTTGATCGCCGTATCAGCCAACGTGTTAACCATATCTTTTATCCTCGCACAAGAGGTAGGTACCATATGGATCCAAACAAGGTTACTTCGGGTTACAGGGTGTAGTATACGTGGTTAGAGGATTAGATGGGATGTGCAGAGGCTGATGCGTGAACGGATACAGGTGGAGGATCGTGAAAGGCGAGACAAGGTTCTAGGATTACTTCAGACACGGTTGTAGTTTGTCTCATGGTGGATTTGTGGAGTTTGGCAGATGTAGGATTAAGTTGAGCAAATTGCAAGTTGGGTTCGTGCGTTGCATCGTGTGGCTCGTAGTCGTTTATTTAGAAAATTATATTTAAATTAGCGATTCTTAGGTTTTTTTTAGACTAAAATAAATCCGTTTTAAATATTCCTGTGCCATTAAATTCCTGATACAGTTAATTGTAAAAATTAATAAGATTGACATATCAATTGTCATAATGCTTGTATCATCCTGTAACGACGTTATCTGTCATCGCTTTCCCCACGTGGATAGGTCCTTGCGAATCTCCCCTCAAATTCACCCTTTGTATACCCATAATCTTCAGCATGTTCCACTGATTCCTACATCCGCTTAGTGGAGCGAACAATGAGTAGCATTATGTTGTCGACAGGTCATTAAGTCGACAAGAACGTAGCTTAGCTACGAAGACGATTCAAATTTTTCAGAATTGAAACATTGTTCGTATATTCAAAATTCCAATTACTGTTTAATTCTCAATTTTTGTTTCTTTTTTATATCTTCAATAACTCGGAGAAGAACACCAAAACTTTCTTTTGAAAATATAATTATTCCAAGAGAATAGACACGACACAAGGAAACCTAGTGCGATAATCGTAAATCGTATAATTTCTAACGAAGTTAGAGATCTGTCGTCATTTCTCCCATGCGGATTAGCCCTTGAGTTTATCATTCGCGCATCAATGGCCTTCGGTAAGTCCCGTTGCGTGTACATATCCGTTTAGCAGAGCGAACGACCAACGACGTCAGGTTGTCGACCGATTATAGAGCCACTCGGCACGGTTCAAGATCCCTCGAACAATAACGCTTGTCCATTGTTGTAGCGGGAATGCCTGTTGCGTCAAAGCGACGCCAACGGCCCTTATGGCGCTCGACGACATAGTTGAGGGACGTTCGAGTCCATTTGTCCGCTCGCAATATCGAACCCGTAACTGCAGCCGGGGGCGAGCCGCCACCGCCCCTGCGAATCGTCTTCATCTCTCCCCACATGTATTCCGTTCCAACCAAGATAATTAATTTCCTGCCGGCAGATATTGCGAGGGTTTTTGTTTCGAAAGATGTTGCACGTTACGTTTGATATATGTACTTGTACAATGTTAATAACTCTTCGGTTTATTTTGCTGTTCTAGAGATTTTATCAGGGTCTGTTACTTTCTTTAAAAAGATAATCCATGTTACGTCCGATATAAACACGTATTCGTGTAATGTTCAATAATTCTTCGGTTTATCTCGCTCTTCTGAGAAATTTTTTTAAGATTCGTTACTTTTTTCAATTTGATATCTCTTGGTAATTTTTAAACTTTATTCGATGAAATATCTTTTTTATTTTGTACTTGTATCTCTTTATTTCAAATTCATCTTTATTCACCCTTCGTACCATCAACTTCGCCCACCCTTCCAACAAACTTTAACAAACCAGTTACGTCCGTACTTTGTAATAATCCATCGAATCTGTATAAAATCGTATGTCCATTCCAAACTACCCTCGATTTGTACTTAAATCTATACTTTAGTTTCAAGCAGACGGAAAAAAACCAGTTACATGTATCAATTATCGAACCGATTGCTCTTCGCATTTGTACGTGCTTCATCCACTCTTCGTGATGCACGATCGAAACTGTATAAAATCGACACCAAAATATCCAGGACCTGTACTTTGATGTATACTTCAACTTCGCCAAACACTCGAAAACCAGCGACACTTATCAATTATTCATTCGATTAGTCTCATACTTGCACTTCATCTACCCTTCTTTGATGCTCGATCGAACCAAGTATCCCCCGGTTAGCAAAAAACGATCCCCAGTATAAAATCGTGTATCCGCGACGAGCGACCCTCGATTTGTCCGTGGGACCGCGTACTAATAAGGATTCGGTTTGTTTACACGATGAAGCAGAATCCCCATGGCGGAAATGCGTTTATGAAGGCGGATTTCGTCGAATCCCTTCGGTTTGGCCAGATTAAACGACCGCAAGTATCCATGCGGGTCGGTGGTCGCCGCTTCCATTTGCATATTAACCACTCTGACCCGGGAATTACGAAGCGTCGTGCCCTGCGCGGTTACACACACGTACGCGCGTATAGACACAACTTGCGTACGTATCGAATGGCGGTAGTTCATTATCGATCGACATCGACCACGTTCGATGCCTACGAGACGCACACGTGCCGTCGCGAGAATTAAATTGTCGTGTGATTCGATAACGCGTTCAAGAATTCTATTGCCCGCCTCGAGGATACTTAAACAATGGCTTGTTCGAGGAGAATAGCCACTTTTAATGGCGGAGCTTAGGGATTATAATGTTTTTAGGGTGGCGGACTGTGTAAGTAGATAATCGTGTGATGGTGTGGGTGGCTAAGTGGTTGGGTCGTAACCTGCTGGAGTTTCAGGATTTAAGGATAATTTTTATGACTCTACTTTGATGGAAGGGTGCATAGAAGATCCTTTTCTTTCTGAAGATTTTGGTGTGTTACGTGTCTCGCCTATAGTCGGGGTTTTGTTAGCGTTGTTTGGTAATGAAGAGAATTATACGAGCTTCTTAGAAATCAAATTGATCAAATTCAAATTTTATTAGCTTCTTAGTTTCAGTACTCTAGTAATACGATTAATATGCAATTGTCAAGAAACAAATGCTTATTTCCATAAATCTATGTACGTATTGTACGAGGATACATTTAAGGAATAGCGTTCGCAGCATCACTTCTTTCTGCTCTTCGATATATCGAGTTGATCAATGTGACTTCTGAAGCTTGTTCAATTTATGGATTTAATTGCACACTATGTGGCCATATTATTAAAACGTATTAAAATCAAGACACGAGTATCGCGACATAAAGGAGAGCAAGTTCGGATAGTTACATTGATAAACATCGTCGTAGTTTATCGTTTATCAAATTAAACATAATACATACGATCATATTTAATCAAGTTTCTCTAATTCCTTAGTTTCTTTAATTAATTCCTTAGGACGATCAATCAGGCTATTTTCAAGATAACGATATATTTGTCAGAACATGAGTCATTTCAATCTGAATAACACCACACACTCGACATTCTTATTTGTACCGATCGTTCGATTCGCAATTGACGTAAATCCCGCACATAGACTAAACCAACAGATCGTATCATCGTTTTCTCGGTCTTATCCCTTATCAGTATATAATATTATAGCGATCGTTCTCTACTCTAAATCTTACTACGGATATAAATAAAAGATAGATCGAACAAATAGAAGAAAGGGAAGAAAATGGAAAAATAATGTTAGCGCGAAAATATCACTTTTGACGGTGCGCTATGGGAACGACAGTTGCTGCCGATTCGTCTTCCCCTTTTTACCACGTCTTGTCACGATAATGGGCGGACTCGCAGTAAGATGCATCGCGATCTCGAACAATAGGAAACTGCACTCCATCGTCGCGTTAATATTGCCATTGTCCACGAACGGTAGACGATGCACATCGGTGCAACGACTCTCGACGGCCTTTGACGCGCGTGAATAGGCCTCCTAGGCACCGGAAACGCTTTGTCGCGTCAATTATTCCACTTCGGCCCGCGAGACACCGATATATTCTACGCGAGACAACGACACGCTTTGCACGTGAATCGTCGATATAGTTGGAGATTAATGGAATTCCAGGATCAAGATTAATGTTTGGTAATTGCTTAAGCTACTCCTGGTTGGGCAACTTGGTATTATACGAGGGAAGATGATGTAGATGGTAGATCGTCTTTTATCCCTCAACTGCTAGGGTATCTGTGTAATATTATAACGGTAAATGATTTCAAATAAATTCGAAGGGAAGAGTGTTCGATTACATCAAATAACGAGACGATATTGTGATTAATTTCAAGTACAATTAATTAATATATAAAATATTATTAAATATTAATATTTAAAAATGACATACTGTGTGACTCACAAAAGTATTCGTATATTTACCAGAGGAAACTTTCAGGTGTATATTGTAAGCGTTACGTAAAATATTTTGTAATTTTATCAGCGCTATCATCAAACGCGAATATCATGATTATATTGGAATAATTTATTTATGAAAGATTTATATAAGATATCTATTCCAAGTATATGTATTTAGTAAAAGAATAGTATAAAGCATGAATGGTTACGTAAAGTATGTAATAAATGCGAAAGAGAGTCTTAATGAATACTAACTATGAGACTTATTAATATCGTGGATGACGGGCTGTTTAAACTCTTGTGATCTTTGCGAAATATACATATAATTGTACTAAATATCTTATAACTTCTATATAAAATTTTAGAATCGTTAAAAATTTTGCTAATATATTGCTTGGTAATTATATCATTACTATGTTGACAAAATTTCACAATGTTTTACACAACGCACGTAATATATTCGTAAAAGTTGTCGACAAGTGTATGAATACTTCCGCGAGGCATTGTAATCGGTGAACCAACTTTCTTATCGAAGCAATCTGTATTTCCACGGAAAGATTTATTTTGCAGTACATTGCACTAACTTTTGTACGTTCTGTAACATTGCACTAACGTTTGTAATTACGAATTACAGACACATATAGGATTTTCTTAAATTACGAGATTATAGTATTTCACAGATCGATAAACGAACTTAAAAATCGCTACCGTAACAATTATATTATAATTGAAAAGTCAATAACTTTCTGGGTCACTGTCGCGTTTTTCATTATCCAATTTCTCTGTTCTCTCTCGACGTTTGTTCATTGAACTCATTCACGTGACACGAAAAATATTCAAAAGATCGAGTTCTCTGGAAGCTGAGCCATCCACGTGGTTCGATCAACGCGGAGCTGTTCGAAACGGATATCGCATACCCGATCGATCGAGCGTTCTTCGAGTAATTTTCAGCCACGATCGTTGCCAAGGAATGCCTTCTCCTCGAATCTCGTGCCAACAGCTTCGACGCCACTAAGCCATTTCTGATGGCATTGAGTCTACTCCTATCCCGAGAGAAAAGTCTCGACCTCCAGAAATCGAACTTGCTATTTTTCGAACCATGTCGCTTCTTATTGAAACGCCGGAAGATCCGACAGATTTTTCTTCCTTTGATCCCTTACACTTCCGCCCTCGCATTGTCCGTCGAACAAGAAGCAACCAGATTACATTCTGCCATCCTGCCATCTATGAGAATTTGTTTCTGAGAAGATCGAAACCCGCTTTTGGCGTGGATGAGAGAATTTTATTCACTCTTTTTATTAATCTAAGGGTACGTGTCTCTTAGTTAGTGAGAATTTTTAATATTGTAATAATGTGGCATTTAGGATTCAACTTTGTAAACTTTTATCTTTGTCTTAAAATCGACGTTCGATCTTAAGATTTTGATAAAACCGATCACGAATGTACCAAATGTAACATTAGGATTTTAATTGAGGATTAAATATTGTATTTCAATTACGATAGAATTCATGAAATTGATAAAATCTCTTAGAATGCTGTAATTAAGCTTTTCGATAACAAACCGACGACCATTTTATGTGTCGTTTTTATGTCGATTTTATGTATTTTTCTGCGAGCTAGACGCTAAGAGGAATAATGAAAACATCGATTGACGGCAAAGTTGGCGTCTCTTGGAATATCCATATCAATTTTTCCTCTATATGAATAACGCATAAGAATCTTCTATATTTTACAATTTTAAACAAACGACGACACTTTCTTATATATTCAAATGCTATAGATTGCATTTATCTACCTCCAGACGAATAAAAACTTCCAATAAAATACACGTAACAAACAATGTGAAGGTATTGTGTACGTGAATGCAAACATTTTCTAGAAACTTTATCGCAGCAACTTTTATTATAGTATCTGCGAAAGAGGGTGGGTATTGGCCTTGTACACTTTTCTCTATCATTTTATAACACTGATATTATTCACTTCACGTGGTACACGGTCTTCATAATTGAAAACTTCGTCGGTATCTATTTCATCGATACCAGCAACTCTATCTATTATACTTTCATGCTTACATTATATCATAGAACTATTATTATCTTATATAAAACAACCGTGACGCTAAAAGCCGCTACGCCATCAACGGCTTCCTATTTTAACTATTGGAAATTTTCTTCCTATTTCAATCAAAAATATTAAACTCATCAAGGCAATTAATAAAATCATGCAAGTGGGTGATCATGCAGATATACATGTTAAAATAATTCCTTCGTGTTAAAATAATTGGTAATCCCTTTGGAATATCAACTATCCCAAAATTTCCCTTTAACAGTCATCGTCAATAGCAAAACCGATCGACCTTCGTCACTCCGTCTAATTGCTTCCAAATTAGACGCTCGGGAACTGAATACGACCATACGATGCACTAGGCCAACCAAATTCGTCCCCTCGTACTAAGAATTCACCATAGAAGATCTGCCAACCAGAAGTATCCCTGAGGGACGTTCAGGACCGATAATAATCGTCGATCTCGACGAAACTGCCCTACCGCACGTTATCGTCCATTATTCCTCTCCAAGGGTTTCTCGAAATTTTCTTTCCACAACGATTCCTCTTATGTTATTTCAGTTGTTCCTCATCACCGGGAAACACATGATTTATATTATATTTAGTTTTCGTGCTCGAGATGTTCTAACAGATATTAATTGATGGACGTTCGACGTTCACAAAAATCTATGTACAAGCAGGATATCGGAGAAGTTTCTGCCTTGAGAGCTGGTTTTATTGCATCGTGGACGAAGTTCTTTGAGGCGACGTTTATGACGTTGGATTGTGCGGTTAAAGTTGAACGGCGTGGTATTTAAGTTTTCTTAAATAGGTGAGCATTAAGTAACATTGTGACGTTATAGCGTTAGGTTAATGCAATATGTAGCAGAACCGGATATATTTTAATGCGCGGATAATAGTTTTTAAGAAAAAGATGTAGATATAAAGTCGGCAAATTTCGAATTGATAAAATTGCTCTTCATTAAGGTGGATTATTTCGAGTACCGTAAAAAGTTGGTATATTTTTTTAGAGTCGGCGATAAACATTTTGCATATTACGACGTGGTAAATAAAATTAGTTTCGAAATTACGCTCATATGACGTTTGTTACACGCTTAATCTAACGCGTATTTTATTCCCAACGATTACGTTGTAATATAATTTTTACGAAATCCGAAGGAGTTTTAAGCTTGTAGCGCATGGAACATGGAAGACTCGAAATGCTTTAACAGTCACCGTAATTTCAACGTATTAATTGCTATACGAATTAATTAGTTGTTAACAGAGGATGTTATTACGAGATCAATTGGCGGTTACTAGAGCGGAATAGTTCTAAAGTTTTACAATTCTAAATATACGAAGCAGTTACGGAGATCGCAATATATCATATTTCATGAATATTAATATCAAGCCTTTCTTGGTAATTCTAGAAACATTAGAAATATCTGCTTATTCGGGATCTCTTCAATTCCATTTTTCACAGTTTTTTATTATCCAACCTTTCCCGAATATAACTGAAAAATTTATTTGATCATATTTTCCAAACGATATTGTCCTTTTTTATGAAAGACCATAGCCATTAAATATCTATGGGGCCACGATGTCGGGTATTGATTTTATGGTGACATCGACATGGCCGTCTAACAATGAGTTAAGAGGAACAGAACCATGTGTGTATGTGTGTGTGTGAGAGAGAGAGAGAGAGACAGAGGGAGAGAGCTGGCCACGCTCAGTACAACTCTCCGCGAATATTTGCCCAACATTTGTAAACAGTGTCATACCTCGAGAGGTACAATAATCCTGGAAAATAAGTTTTACTTCCGAAGGAAATAGAAGTCGTCTTTCATCGTATTATCATCGTACGTTACGTGCTTTACCTTCTTTTGTCCTCCGCCCACAGACCTTCCTTCTTAAAAACTACGGAAAGGGCGGGGGCAATAAAACTTGGTAGAACAATCTTTAAGAAGTTTTAGCAGAAGACCGAGTTCATCTTATATTCTTTTCCCTTTCGAGGTAAAGATAAGCGGAAGTATTTTAATATGAACCTTTTATTGTCGAGTCATCGTCTTGTCTACTTTTTGGAACTTCCTTTAAGTTCCAAAGTAGAAGTAAATAGAAAATGTTATATCTTCAATATATGGATGATTCCTATTTGTTTTTTCTTTTTTATCGTATGTAAATCAGTTTAATTATACTTTCCTTAATATTTGTTCGTAAAATAAATATTCTATGTGCAAATTCGTTAGAAACCAAGTGTTCCGACAAACGATAACGATATTACCTCGAATTGTTTCGTTAAAGCTATCATCGATTCGCCAGTACGATTGTGGTAAATGCACTTTCTAGGGGATGTTTCATCCCTTGTCGGTAACGTAGAAATTCCTGGTTTACGTTTTCCTGGAAAATCGTGGAAACGCGGCAATCATATCCCAAGTCGATAACACGAGTGGAATGCAACAGTCGATGAAGTTGCACCCTTTTATTTTACCGACAATCGTTTTGATTTCAGTCGCTACATTATTTTGTAACATAATCCTACTACGATAAGATTCTTATACAGTTACCTTTAGCATTTTTTCATTAATAAAATATATTTTTAATAATTACACGACGGGTTTATGCATTTATAGTGATTTTAAAAGCATAAAAATGTACACAACATACAAAAATATGTCTAGTAGGTGAAGCAAATCTCTATTTAGATTCTGTTTCTTCAATTACAGAGATTAAAGTGAACATTCCCAGTTAATAATTATTGATAATACTTCTAACATATTATGCAACTAGAAACAATTTCTATATATAAATATATTTATCTGTTACAGCGAAAAAGCAAAATGGGGCGGCATTACGGACGAACAGTTTGGGCTCGGGGGCAAGAACACCACCCCTTGAGAGGAAAAGCAAATTTTCAGCCCTCGGTAGACTCTTTAAACCGTGGAAGTGGAAACGGAAAAAGAAATCGGATAAATTCGAAGCTGCCTCATTGTGTGAGTATATTTTTTAATAATAAATATTAACAAAACGTGAAATGATAGATTAAAAAATAATTAAAAGATATCATTTGATACACTAAATGACTTAGTGGCGATTTATCGATAAGCCAGGATATTAACTAGGGGTTGTTCTTCACGATTGCAGCGCTCGAGAGGAAAATCTCTGTACGAGCTAGCAGAGACGAGTTGGTACAGAAAGGAATCCTGTTGCCCGTCATAAGGTCCACGTCGTTTCCGGAAAATGGTGAGTTTTCCGCTTTTACCGTATGTCAGAGATTTTATAGGAAAACCTGAAATGTCGATGCTCGAGAGGAAATTGAACTGTCCCATATTTCATTCGTGCGATTGTTCCTTACTATGGTACAATTTAAATTCAAATTTCCATTTTTTGATCGAACTTACATACCTTCGTGTTTTATTTAAACAAAAATTAAACATCCATGTACCCACAAATATCCCTAAAGAGGTAGTTGTTATTTTGTAAAAATTGAACAAAATCTCACCACATAACAATTGGCCAAACCATAAAACTCAATATCCATCTGCTACTTTCAAATTTTGAACAAAATGACATTTTATCTGTAACGACCTAATATCTATAATTAAATTATCTCTGACTATTTCCAGTTATTTAAAGCTTGTTCTGAATTTCGGGTAAATCAACCTAACAGCCATGGTCATCGTTCACGAACGTACTAATATACCAAGCTTTCAGAATAACATATGTATGTTTCCCCTCAGCCATAGACTACGTTCACTTATCTCAAGTTTCTCCTCAACCCCAATTTCTCTTATCTGTACGAACTTCAACCATCGTGAACTACGATAAACCAACTCTATGAAATCATAAAACCAGTATCTACGCGCACGAATGTTATCAAATTCGAAACAACCATCGAATATCGCTAAAGTTTCAAATTTCATGTCACTTTGGGGGATGAGATCTCTGTGGGATGGAGTTTTAGTCGTCGTGGACAAATTCGGGAATGTACGAGTACAGGACCATCTGTCCCGTGGAAATTGTCCAGCCTCCGGCTGATCAGGAAATAAGGGACCATGATTTGCGGGTGGGAACGAGACGCGAATGGCAAGACGAAAGGCTAAAGAACGTAATTAGGTTGCGCGCTTGTTATCACCCAGACATGGGTTCAATTTCCGGTACCGTCGGACACGTGGCGCGTCTACCTTCGTTTTACAGAAACGTGGACAATTTTGGAAAGCTATCGCGGTTGTTTTATATTTCCTGCAGATTGCCTTCATATGTTTCTTCTCTCTCTCTTCATATATTTTTTAATAGCGCAAATGCGTAACGTTTATTGTATGGTGTGCCCGAATCGATACGGAGGATAAAAGAAGTAATTGCCTTTAGGTTTTCTGAGAGACCAAATTTTCGGATCCATCTTTTAAAATTCATGAAAGATCAGAGATGAGTTTCAAAGTGGGACGAGTATTTTATCATGAGACGATAATGATACGGACCTTC
Source organism: Bombus pyrosoma (assembly GCF_014825855.1). Lineage (NCBI taxonomy): Eukaryota > Metazoa > Arthropoda > Insecta > Hymenoptera > Apidae > Bombus > Bombus pyrosoma. The sequence continues at coordinate 11,692,211 of NC_057772.1, forward strand.
TTACCGACAAAAGTGATAAAACAAGCTTCTGTCAGAAATTTAAGTTCATTACATACATTCCACGTATCAATTTCGATTTTGTCGTGTTTTATGTCGTTACCGCACTAAATTACCTCTATATTATCCTTTCTTTTTTACTGTACTAACTTAAACATAAAACATACATCCATCAACCTTAAACACACAACAATGTAACAAACATCCGAAATTCCTCTTTCAGCTCTGAAAACTTCACTCTTGCTGGAGCCAATCGATCTCTTTATCACATTCTCAAAAGCAAACGGCAAAACACTTCCAAACGGTTGCAGGCCGAAATAGCTCCAAACGATAGTACACCGAAATAATTGAACACGCTCGCCATCGATTTCAATCCTCCTCTTCAAATCGCATCGTCAGAAACCATCTATTCCCAGTACGAACCATTGCCCGAAAACCATTCGCTTAAACCAGCAGAAACCTGCGTACAGACTGTTTCAGACACCCCGCCGTGTTCATTAATATTTCCTGCTAATCGTCCTCGTTGCTCGTTTCCAGAAACGGCCGGCGACTCTCCCGACGGTCAGAAGCCGCCAACGCCGCAACAGACTCCCCAGCAGCAGCAACAGCAGCAACAACAGCCGCAACAGCAGCAACCAGCCGCTGGGGGTATTGGTACCGGTGGCGTCGGTGGTGGTGGCACCCCTGCAGCAACACCCACGTCAGCCGGTACCGTGCAGCAATCCCAACAATCCCAGCAAGTAGCATCGGCCACGCCGACCCCTACGACTGCCAATCCGCATTCTACAGGACCGCCCAGCAATCAACCCTCGCCGCATCCCTCGCCCCTTTATCCAGGGATACCACAGCCAGGTCAGCCCAACGGCAGCACGCAAGGTAAGATGCAAATATCGATATGATCCGAACGCGAAATACTCGAATTTCATGGAGATATATAGTATGGAAAGGTGTGCACTGCATCTTTTCTTGTGGGAATTGGAATTGAGATGTATAGGATGTATAGATTGGAATTCAGCTATACGAACGTATGGTACAACTTCGTTTAGACGTAGTCGTGGACAAAAAGAAATGGACGTGCAATGGATCTGGTACTTCCTACAGTTATATACTTAACTTTTATTTATTATATATCCTTATGTATCCCATGTATTATATATATGGATATATATGTCGAATTATTGTTGGAATTTCGTGTTGAATCATCTTTTGAATTGTGGGCGCGTATTAATTCTTCACTTGGTTTATCCATTATTTAACTTAACTAAATTATATTACACTTAAATTGTTTAACACGAACAGATATAACTTTACAAGACTTAACAACAAATTAATTTAACGAACGCTTTTAACAAAATTCTTGGGTTTAAACGAATCCACGGTCAACGGGAAACTCTTTGTACAATAGTTTGTATTTACTCTCTATCGCAAATTACGTTAGCTCAATCTCTTGGTATCTTCTAGACTGACTGCCCGATATCCGAAAACTCTTCAAGGAGACCTCAATAAAAGACTGCCTGGATCTCATTTGTCAATTACATATTGATTAGAAATATCAACAAAATTCCAGGCGCCGTTGCTAGGCCGTCCTGCATAGAACCGACATTGCTCCTGGCCGGGACTTGTCCGTTAATACAGCGTGTCCCTCAATATCGGAACTTCTTCTGCCAAGTTAAACGTTCACCCCGTGACCGTGGCTACGTTCAGCGACCAGTTACGTCACCTCGAGCCCAAGTATTCCAAAAGAAATGCTCGACGTCTCTACATCTCCGACATATATATATACCATATAGAAGGATTTCTATATGGTATATAGATTATTCAGTAATTAATTTGACCGTCCAATTATTTTTGTCCACGATTGTAATTAGACTAAGGATTTTTACGCATTTATGGGAAATTTGGTGCTACCAATATCCAAAATATTCAATAAAATATCCAAAATAGAGTATTTATTATAATACTTGATAGGTGAAATAAATTTCTATTTAGATTCCGTTCCTTTAGTTATGTTCACGGTAATGTAAAAATGCATAAAAATCCGTTAGTTTGATTATAATTCATAATATATAATGAAGATGATGAAAACGAGACATTTAAAGAAGAATATAACTAGTCTCAAGTATCTATGGTATATTTGATTGTTTTGACGTAAATAGTCGTCAGAAAACACATCCTAAGTCTTTCGGAGCCCAAGTACTTATGCCTGTCAGAATATCTGAAATTAGTTACTTCGATTTTCAAAATATGTAAATTTTAACATCTGACCGATTTTACGAGCGGATTATATCGTTTCCATTGACTTTACCGACTGGATTAAGGGTCTTATGGTCAAATATGATCAGTAGCGGTGTTTGATATTTGGTTTGACGAGAGGTTTGATTGGCTGTAGAAAGTTCGTGATGATTTTATGCGGTAGGTTAGGGTTGGCGATGTTGCTGCGGGATTTTGGGTGTGTTAGGATCGCGGTGGAAGATACTGGGGTTGGTTAGGAGTCGCTTGGGAATTGAAGGGGGAAATTGTTGCTTAAAGGGGTGTGTATGATTCAAAAGGACATAGAAGATTAGGTTTAATTCAACAGGTGATAAAGAGACATCTAGATCAAATGTATTATTAGAGAATTTTAGGAATTTTCTATCCAGAAAATGGATTTCATCGTCCTTTTACAGAACAAAATTCTTAGAAATCAAGAAGGTTAAATTTATAATTCACTATCCTGGTTCATAATAATAGTGTAAGATTCTACCGCGGCAAAATTCTCTTTAAATACTACGATGCTACGATTCTAAAAATAAATCTTCTATCATATCAGATCAGAGTTCCAATTTCTGTTAATTGGTTCATTCCTTAACCGAAATCTTCTGCAATCACCAAATTAAAATTTGATAAAGGCAAATCAATTTCTATTAAAACAATTTTAGCCCGTTTATACTGACACAATTTATCGTTAGCAGAAATAAAACGACTCGTCAAGAGACACAAGGTTTCTTAATAAGAGATTAGCAATCACGGCGGAGTATTAACTCATCTTCTTCAATCGTGAGGTGAAATATCTGTGTGAAACGCAAATTGTCGTCTCATCGACGTTTATCTTGAAATTAACATTTCTTAACGTGTAGGAGAGTTGAAGTGGTTGCAAAAAAGGCCAGGGAAATTATAGCCTCGTCCCCATGGTATCTAATGCGAACACGCACAATGGCGCGAGTACGGCGTTGACCTAATTACCAGGAATCACGTGCTAGAGGCGGCATTAATGGGCTACCAAGTACAATCGTGGTATGTCGTGCTGCATGACGATCGCTTAAATATCTCATGGAATCTCCGCCTCGTCCAACTGAGTCGCGCAATAATAATAACTTTGACAACGTTTAATCATGCCTGTTCAATTAATATCAGATGTCAGACGTGTCCATCCTTCAGAAGGATGCAAGATTATTAGGTTGCAAAATTCTCTTTGGTGATTAGTGATTGCATATATATATTATGGAAACGTATTAAAGACAAACTAGTTTTCAATTTTACTATTTCAAAACATTTTCTTCGTTAAAGTCTGTTGCATTAATTTTGCTTTAATGATAAAATCAGCAGAAAAATCGGTGTCGGTACAACCGCAGCCACAAAAATTTTTAATTAACAGTATAATAATTACAAAAGTATTTGTACACCATTGTATTTATCATAGCATTTATGTATTATTAATTAAGTTCAAGTAGTATATTAAATTTTGTATTATTTATTAATACCTTCATACGTCTACGAAAAGTTGATATTGTAAAAATGAAATGTAGAAACTACTATAAGAAAAAAAAATGCTTCATTTGAAAATAAGGACAAGCGAAAGAAATACTTTTTGTAGCCACTGCATATGAAGACAAAGATGAGAACGAATGTCCAACATTCTGGAAAACTCCAAAAACCGTATTTTACAATCCACCCCACGACAGAATCGAAATCTTTCCACGAACGATACCTGATCCCTTTGCGTCGTATCGAGTTCACAAATCTGCCGGGCTCAAGGAACAATCCCCGATCTTTCACCCCTTTTTCGTGCTCCATATCTGACCATCGGCCAAACAAACCTATCGTGTTTCTGGCGCGGTTTAAAGGGAAACCGTAAAAGCGCATTTATCATGCGAACTGGTAACGCAATATCATCCAGACGATTCAATTCTCAAACCCCAATTTTCCAACCTCTTTTCAAGATTTCTTGAGATTTCGTGGCATGTCTCGCGAGTCCTTTTGTCGGTTACCAACCTGTTGCGATTCGTGAATTTACTTGACGCGTTTCACCGGTATAACTCGACGCCTCCATCTCGCTGTTTGTTTAAAGAAGCGCCTTCAGATATGCTCCGGCTGTGAAATCTAAACGACAAAAGGAGCACACGATCAATAATATTGACGATTCGTTTTAATCTTTTTGAAACTTCACACGGCCATTGTTACTGACAATACATGTTCGCTCGCTTGCTGCAACAATGACATAATTTAGAAATGACGATTTTAGGGAAGACGAATCTGAATGCTTTGAATCGTATAACTTTGTAAGAACATCACGTTAGAATGCCAAGTTGATATAACGGGATGTCTAACTTATACAAAAATATTATAATGTTGTCATTCAGTTCGATAAATTTACATTTACTCTTGAAATAACATTCTGAGTTACGATCGCTGTTAGTGCGAAATTCACTCCGCGTTCAAGATTTATTTAATATTATCTCGTTAGTGTAAATAAAATTTCAATAAGAACTATGCTCAGATTTTCAGTGATGAAATCATAAATTTTAAATATAATACATTACTGACGAGGAAAAAACATATGTGAACATTATTTTGATTAAATGTATGTAGCTTTTGTGCACAATTCAATTTCATAATATGCACCGAACCAATAAAAGAGTACTGGACTTTGATCGTGCACGATCAATATGATTGTCAATGATATTGAAAGAGTCGAATTTGCATGGAGGATGGCAAAATACTGAGCATAATCGCGTTTTTAAGCGCACGGACTACGCGGAGCAATTTACTCGCAAGCGCGTTACACGCGAATAATACACTTCCCGCAGCAGCTGCTTCCGGCGAGGAATATTCACTGGCTTTCCAGTGAGTCGTTAATGTCGCGGCCAAGCTGGGAAAGAGAATCTTCTCTTTGAGAACTGTACGCCACTAGCTTCAGATTTCTTTTTTAGTTTTTGTGGTTACTTTGATGAACGCTAACGTGTGAACTAAATCTCGTGTCTAGGGAATAAGCTTCTTTCCAAATACGAAACAAACTATGCTCTTAGGCGGTTTTATGATTAAGCTAACAAAGCTAAATAATTCTTCCACTTGAACAGCAATTTTCATATATTAATTAGCTTTCTCCGGAACGATAATCAAGATAAGATTCAAGAAAATCGTCATGAGTAAAAAATTTCATACCAGTCATCTGCCAAAGTTACAGTGAGATCAAAGTTTAGAAATTCTGCGGACTAAAAAAAGTTATTAGGAATAAAAAATTGTATGAGTCTTTTCAAGCTGCAGTCAAGTCAAAACTTAAAAATTCCCTCGTCTTAATAAAAATCTTCCTATTAGACAACCTCTTCCAAAACCACATTCGACCCAAATATAAAATTCTGTCAAAATAAAACATCTCGTATTAAATCAACCTCTTCTTAAACAATAAACAAAAGTCAGAGCCAAAAAGTTTTTCCAATTATCCCAAGTACCAAAGGGAAATTACATCCTGTGTCCCGATAGACTGCCAAAATTCGTCGGATCTCGTCACTGCTCCATCGATCCGATGCCATAGAAATATTTCAGGTAGACCCTTGGATCCGCTACCTAGCTAAACACGGAAAAGACGAAGAAACCTCGAGGGTAGAGAGAGGGTTAGGTGGAAGAGAAGTGGAGGGTGGGGTGAATTAAGCGGCAGTGATGGAAGCTGTAGGATGGAAAAGGGTGCAAACAGAGGATAAAACGTCGTGCAGACTGTGGAGGCTGGGTTAGCGTAGCTCTTTGTCTGTCTCGTGGCAAGAACCATGGGAGGCAACGACGATCGATACGCTTCTCTGCGTACATTACGAACTGAAGAGCCTACCAGCCGTTTCTTCTCTCTCTCCCTCCCTCCCTCTCTTTCTCTCTCTCTTCTTCCTTTTGGATATCCTTCCTGTTTATTTTTATTATTTGGGTTTTCAGCTTCTTTGTGCATTTAAGGAGACCGTGTATTCCAAAAGGATCGAAAAATGAGATGGAGACGCGATCTTGTTAGATAACTGCGCCTTTCCAAGTTTCGATGATGAGATTTTAAAATTCTGAAGATCGAGTTGTCGTTAGCGGAAAGCAAGGGGTGGTTTTCAGTAGGTCGCGGTTTCGGTAATTTTTATTCCTTGGGATAGTGAGTTGATGTTTGTATCATGTTAATGACTATGGTCATCGTTGATTATTGCCAGGTTCAATGCTCATCAATCTCTCAATCACGTAACAATACCAAACCCTATCATTACTTACGTTTTATTTGAATTATCAAAAATTTGTATTAATTTAATATAATTTAGCAAGAGTGAAGGTTCCAGGAACTATTAAAAATGGAATGGCTGCTTCATTAAAAATATTTCTGCAAGTCAACAAAAACTTATTACGATCTCAATCAACTTCACCATAGAGCTACTGCTCATTCGCAATTACCTTTCATTCTTCTTCTTGCAATTACCTTACTCCACCTTGTTCTCACTACGGTACCTCAATCTTTTAACCGCACGACAACATCAAATTCACGGACAACATAGAAAACCTAGTAATTCACCTTTCTCCGCCAGTCTACCTAACAAATTACCCTAAACCCAACCACCCTACCCCAAGGTCGCAAACTGAATTCCAACAGCGAGAGTATCACGCGGTGACAAATGAAAAGGAGCATGAGAAGCGTCATGCCATCACTTCAAAGGACTGCAAAAGAACTCTCCTGAAGTCGAAAACTGTTCGCGTTACCTACCCCTATCCTCGTAGACCTTTCTGGCGATGAATCGTTGGTATAAGGGAGATTTTGGCAACCGAGAGTATCAGGGTCACCATTAACGAGACCCGATGTAGGCATTGTTGTTGGTAGGTCTCCGGGTTAAGGAGATCGTTCGAATCCAGCGGAGGGTGGAGACAGAGGAATGGGGTGACACTTTGCTAACCGCTGAACGTTAAGGGATGGGACGTTTATTGCATCGTTCGGGATGGCTGTTTGAAGAAGACGTTTGTTATTCCGTGCAATTGAGTGTTTGTGTTATCCGAGGGAAGATCGCGAGGGAGATTTCGGTAGTTGGGGGATAGTTATGCAGATTTCGTCGGGGAAATTATGCGAATCTTCTAATTAGGCTATTCAGTCACTGTCTCGTCGTATTCCAATTGAAAATCCACGGATTGCTCCACGCAAAATTATGTAAGAATTATTTTCCAGGTATAATTAGAGGTTCGTTGAAGTTTATCGATGTTTAAAGGAACGTTCAGAGGAGTAATGTTTTTACGAAAGATTATCCTCGTTTGTTTGCAGCTCCCTTCTTTGGCCAAGGTTTTGTCCTTGTTTTCTTTTTAACTATCGTTCTCGGGGGAAATGTGAATGGCAAACTCATTAGAGCGTGGAATTGGAAGACAAATATGGAGAAACTTGTATTGACGTAATTTTCATCGAAGCTCGGTGAATGATACCAGTTTCCCTGATTTTCTGTTGTTTATCCTTCAAATTAATGGTATTTTCTTCTATTTTTGGTTTTGAATGTATACTTATTTGTAAACATCATGCACGTACCTCGCGTGGATATTATGTTATCAATATTATGTTATCGTACAACGTTTGTAAATTTTCATGACGAAGAGAAGAAATGCAAATCAGACGACAGTTGACAAACGAGCACAAAAGCAGTTAATTGTAATATCAAATTTACTCACTGATTTCATACAGTTGTCTCTTGCGAATCATATCCGAGCAGGTCTGTAAATTACTTGAACATAATCAAATTTGATAAGATGTTTTGCTAATTTAGAAAAAAACAATATTCAGCAAAAATTCTTTGTGTAATATAGGAAATGTTTTAAATTACACATTCTCGACGTAACATAAATACAATAATTTATATAAGGCTTTAATAATAAGCTCGTATAGAATGGTACTAAAGTGTGTCTGACCATACATGTCCCACTTCTACTTATAGTTTGCTCTCGTTCCCCGAGTTTCGGTCTTTAATCCACACATCTATAAATCAGTCATGCAGACTATAATGAATTGAAGTTTTACAATCATAAATTTATCATGTGTCATATTTCATATTTCCATATATTTTCATATTGATCTACACATATATCGCCTTAAGAGGATCTTTAATTTTCTTTCTGATATAACATATAATGGCACATTTTGAAATAGCATGGAGCAATTTTTCGTAAAGTGAGATCAAAATACATTGTTTGTATAGATAATAGAAATATCATATGATGAGTAATAAATAATAAAAAAGTAAATATAACACTCTAATAAAGATAAAATAAGTCTGATGTAAAGATTTAATTAATACGTTTAGTGGATTAATGAAAATATCTTTATTACAGACAAAATGTACGGTTCATAAATTCATTGTCTTTAAATTAATAATCCCACCTCGTATATTATTCCTTCTATACTTACAAAGTCCAATACTCAAACTACCATTTCTCGGCGTTCAATACAATACACCGCTTCACATAAAAAATGCAATAGCTTTAAATAATTATTTCCTAAATCAAACATTCATGCTCATTCTTTTAAAGCGCAGTGAGATATTTAAGAACCACCATTCCAATTTGTATTCCTCCTCGTCTCTCATGAATCCAGCTCTCGTGAATTTAACATTCAAACCATCATTCCTCAGAATTCGATAAAAAATACTTCAGATATAATCCATCCCCCGGAGCCTCACAATTCAAATGGATCAATCCTTAACAATCTTCAAACATCGTTTCACCCACTTCAATTAACCAGAAAATTCAAGATCTCTTCACCACTGCCGCCATCCTTGATCCACGTCAAAACATATTTTCCCGGAACAACGATAAAAAACGCTATCCGAAATTCAATGTAACAAAAGAGCATGCGTACCGCGCTCTCGGGCTAGTCGCCGACGTGCATATTTCAACGCGGCGGCACTCGTTGTTTTCTCTCGCGCGTACGTGCAACGGGGCCTCCTCGCATAGGAGGGTGGAGGAGGAAAGGGTGCATGACGAGAGAGAAGCCGGGTCGATATTGACGCAGGCCTGTAGTGAAACCTTACGGGCATCGTCGTCGTCGTCGTCGTCGACGTCGAACTAGCGGCGAAATTTAAACCAGGGTGGGGGATCCGAGAGGAATTTTCGTTTGATCGGTCGCACGAGCGCGATCGAACCCATGACTCTACATACTCGTATATCGCGATACTTTTCAGTGAATAATTTTGAATACGTAACTCAGCCAGATAAAGAGATCTTTTTCATGCACCAATCACTTTGTTACTTATTTTGCAAAAATTATTACTTGCAATGTACGCCCTATAGTAAGATCAAAATGTTACTGCGAATGGTATTTGACATTTTTTAAAAAATCGGAGAAGTATTGCCTTACGATTTTCTTTATAGTAGCATCGGAATCTTCCTAGAAACGATATTAGATATTTTAAAAAATCTCAGAACTCACAGTTCGTTGTGTAAAAAACGTCGATGTATCTTTCTGTGATTGATATTTAAAAGACTGTGTATTTTTATGCATTCATGGGAAATATCGAAAATAATGTCCAAAAGTATATGAAATAACCGAAGTATAGTAGCTGTTACAATGTTTGGCAATTAGAACAAATCTCCAACTAAGTTCTACTGTTATACTCGTTCGCATAAGAATATGAATTTGCATAAATATCCGCGATCTTCTTGTAATCTTCCCAAGAACGACATCAACGCTTAAACTTGTTAACTGAATCTCTCAATTAAAAGCTTGTACGGCTATGAAAGTACAAATTAACAGAGACAAATCTAATTGAAGGGATTCGGGTGGACTTTTCGTCTGGATTTTCATTCCAATGAATAATTTAAATAATTAGCTCGGCCGCCTGAGAGAACCGACCCTTCGCAGTACATCGATGAATTCACCCCTGTTTAATTGAATTCGAATGTACGATCTCTTGAATTTCGCGCGTTTACAAGCGTTGTATTTGTCAATACACTGGCGGCGTCTTTTGCTCTTCATTGAGACTTTGTTGTTGCGAGGAGTTGTTCAACCCTCTTTGCCCTGCTTGCAGCTGTCTTAAAAGTAGCGATGATGAACGAGAGTAATTTCACAGAGCTGATATTTTACGTCGCTACGGTTGGCCGTTGATGTAGTTTCGAGAAATGACGCGGATTTTTGAAAAGTACGAAGGCAGTTTGTGTGACTGTTAGGGGAAAGTTGGAAGTTTGGTTTTTCTGGTATTTTACGTCTATGTTCCCTTCATAGAGGAAATTGAAGTTTTGCGGTGACGGGAAAAATCGGAGAGAAAGTAGAAGTTGATTACGCTTTTAATTAGAGAAGATAGTATATAGAGACGATCTGTGATATCCTGCCTTGGAGAAATATTACGTCGCGAAGATTATGAGGTAATTAAAAAGAAAACGAAGTAAAAAGTAAATTAGGAAATAAATGAATTTTAAATGGGATGAACAGTAAATTAACGAGTAAATGAATTTTAAGTGAAATAGAATGAAAATTTTAAAGCTAATGGGTATATCCTAAATAAAACGCTAAGTTAACTATAACTGTGTTAAATAATAACTATATAAAATAGAACTATATTATATTTATTTTTTATATTATTCTTATATTAGTCGTATATTCTTATTATACCTGTTGTTATAGAACAGGTGGCACCAGAAATATTAATTTAATAATATAAGATTAATCTGATATAAGTATAATAAAAGAGGGAAAGGCAAACGTCCAAAAATTTCCAGTTTATGACTGAAGAAACATAGAACGTTACCTTTTTGATATTCAGTCTGCGAGGCCAACGGCTAAATGCAAAAGTTGCCTCAATTCTCCTGCTAGCCACCTGTTTCACTGTTATCAGGCACGATATCAATTACCGAGCCAGGCACATAAAACTATCTTAAAACTACCAAGCGCAGTGAAATATTTTTCAGTTTAGTTTTCAGCATGCGGTACTCGTTGCAACGACTGAATCGATAGAGCAACGCTGGTTGATAAAATATATATATCGTGTTTGCCAGACGTTCAGAGACGTATATTTCTCCTGGCAAGTCCTGGGGGGTATGAATAATTCGATAAATTAATAGTTAGAGGCACTATGAGTTCACTTTCTATGGACAATTGTTAGGCTTACTATTAATATTCGTTCAAGCTCGTTTAATTTTCTACGATTAAGATTTTATTTTATTTTGCTATTTTACTTTAAGATATTTTTTTAAGGCGAAGGAGATGCAAAATTTTTTAAATTTTCCATACGATATTTTTAATATACAAATTCTTATTTTAAAGAATATGAAAAATGTATTATGCAATTTGGTTCATAAGTAGTTAGGTAATTTAACGCACTTGTTATTGGGTTCTAAATTGTATGTTACTACATAATTATCTTTTACGAGTTATTGTTGTTTTTTCCCATTCGTTTACAGCTAGTTTAAACGTAAAACATATTATCTTTTAACTCGTGCAACCTAAATTTAATTTTTAATAGTAATCGTTTATTACGTTTTATTTTTTACAAGAGAAGAAGAATATATCACACGTATGAAGCGTATAGTTACAAAGATTGTCCGAGTTTATGTTCTAGCACATTATGCACGAAAAATGTTTAACTCTAGTACCTAATAAAAAACAAAAAGATAATTTGAACATCTGTAACATTATTATTTCTCTGTATTTCTCTAATTCATATAATTTATATTTATTCAATATGTTGTCTGAATGATCCAATTATATCGTTTGAAAAATCTTTCCAAAGGATTTATGTCCATAAATATTTCTTCCTTTGTGTCATTATCATCACATATAATTAACTAAAAAATAGATAACAAAATAACTGCAATTCTAAAGAGACTTCCTTCACAGAAACTAAAACTTACACAACAACAGTCATTCAATATCACGAGTTATCAAATCTAAACTAAAGTAATTCTTCCTCTTCTGTATGCCAAACTCCAATATCCAAGGGAAGAACAAACTAATCTATTTACGAAGATAAACAACGTTCGCCTCAAAGCCGAGAATTAATGAATGCAACACAGCAACATTTAGAGAGATTACGGGTACACCGTATTATTATCCCTCCCTGCCGCCTTGGCTGGCAAATTTGACCAGATTTTGCGGGGTTTCCCCGTGAACTTGGCTTCCATGAAGTTCCCCACAGCATTTCGTATACGCAAGCATTGTGCTGGGGATTTTGCGCATTCATTTTAATGGAGAAATTTCGTGGGACGAGACGTTAACGTGGCCAGTGACCGCGCTAGATTGTCATTTCTGATGGTACGCTGGAACATTGTCCTTCTGATCGCTCGTGTTGTACATCTTGTCGAGTACATCAGACTCGAAAACGTTGAATTTCGCCACAGGAAATGGTGCTGGCAGAGGTTTAACCGAAACCTGGTAGATTTTGAATATTCTGCGTTTGATTTATCCTTAATCCTTTTTACAAATTCATTAGAATTTGCGACTCAATTTTATGCTTCTTTCGATAATCAGAAAGGTTTGTAACATTTAAGAAAATAACTTAACATAAAATTCTTATAATAGTTTACTGCTATTTTTTATAAAATAGGATCCTGCGCTTAGTGAGTATTATAAAACATTTGTGTTATATCACCTTAATTTTATATTATGTTTCATTTGTTATTCGATAATAGACGTAAGGAAGTTTGTGTTTCAGCATTGGAAAGTAGCAGGCCATTATATCCATTAAGAAAAGAAAATTAATTTATATAAACTCTCACTGTTGCTAATGGGCAAACTTGTTTCATTGAGAAGTCATTAGTTACAGAGAAATGCAATTAAAATCGAGGAAAAATTCCGTTCTACCTTGCTAGTCGTATAGTGAATTATAGTTAATATTATGTAAATCCTCTGCAATTATTCGCGTTTTAATATTAGACATTAGATTGTTAGAATTAATTACGGATATTGTAGGAATTTTAAACTTACTGTCAAGAGTTAAAATTCTCTATAAATTCTTTTATAGTTTTCTTTAAGAACTGCGATAAATTCTAGTTTCTTCCTCGAGCACCGAGTAACGATTCTACTAAAACAACGGAACAAATTTCAAACCATAAGTAACGCAACAACATCGATTTGTTGTCTCGCGATTCAGGTTACAGAAGCTCTTCACTCTGGAGTGGATATCTCTGGATATCATTGTTCACGGGTCGCGCGATTTTTATCTTGAATTTTCGAGTTTGAACGAAAAAAGGAAATCAGAAAAATTGACGCATAAAATTTCTAGCGCATTCGAACAAAATCCAGGTTATCAATTCAATCATGGTTTTCATACTATCGAAGATCGATTAATCAGTTATAATGGAAGACCTATTAACGTTTGTCGTATAACTTTGTACGGCCGTGTATCTAAAAAATGGCACGACTCGAACAAGTTTATCAGAAAAAGCGAAAAAATGTGCAAAATTACAAAGGAATTATTTACTAAATACATAAAGTTTTAAAAGTAAGCAGTAAAAAGTAAGTAGTAATAATAGTACAAAAGAATTATTTGCTAAGTACCGATAAAAAAAAATATGCGAGACTGGGAAAGCGTTTTTCAACATTACGTTCTTTTGTTTCTAAATTATTCGAGGTAGTGCTTCGACTTGCTCCATATCTCTTTGAAAAGAACGTGTAACATGTCTGGTAACTTTATATTATTACACACACGTGAAAATTCGTGGCCAGTATGTTACGTGACAAATAAACGTCGCGAGTCCCCTCGTCTCAGTTCAAACCTGCGAAGCTCAAGTTCCGTTAAGACAAAACGTATTCCTACTAATATTAATAATCGATCAAACAAAATTTCCTTCAATTCAAAAAACACACCTGAAAGCGTAAAATTTCTCGTGAATGCAAGAAAAGCCGCAGATCATTCATAATTACATACTAGAAATCACCTAACCCGTAATGTAAATGCTTAGTCTTAATTGTCGCTTTCATCTGAAGTCCTCAAAGCTGAGTTTAATCGTCCTTATTTCACGATTTTCTCGACGAAAGTCGAGATCGCCGTTACCGATTACTCGACAAAACTAACAAGCACGTAGCCGGCCTGCGGTTGTCGACTTTCCTGGTTGAAATTCGTCGAATTACGACCTGCTGGACCCGAGCCGTGTTACTCGTCGCTGCAGAAAAGCGTTTCTAAGTGACCAAAATGGAATCGATTCAAGGTTCCAACGGCGCGCGGTTATCCGCCGAAGTTCGGCGTCCCGTGGGAACACGACGATTCCCATTGGATTTCCACGTTTTATCGCGGGTCTCCGTGTCGGCTACAGTTGGCGATATTTCAGGCAACGCTTATAAAACGTGTTTTTTACGGTGACTAGCAACTCCATGGAGCACGGGCCACGCCTCACCTTCTCCAAGAAATTTGATAAAATTATCGTGAATCCACGGCGAAGAGCGGTTTTTCATGATTTATGGAGATAATCAGATTTGAAGATAACGAGTGGTCTCGAATGAACGCGACTCGCCCGGCCTCTGAAGTAATATCGCTTGAATAGGGGATTCTCTGGAAATGTCATTCAATGCAGATTTTTAGCTGGCTTTCTGGATAGCTTTCGGAAAATCCCTTTTCTACCTTCAGCAGTTGGCTTATATGAATGGATATATAATGGACAGACTTCTGTATATTGCTGGAAAACTTTTATGGAATAAGAAGACTGATGTTATTTACCGGAAAATGAAAATGGGGAGAAAGTAATTTTATTGAAGGTGGTAGACAGGTTTCGTGGATTAAAATATTTTTTTAAGTAACGTTCGAGTTTCGAAGAATTAGTTACGAAGTTCGATTTGAGTACTGCGAGTAAATGCGTTTACACATATTTTGGAACAGGGATAATTAAATCGTAAGGATTATTTAAATGAATTGAGGAGTATCTTTTACGAGATTCATATAATTCGATTAAAATTTGAAATGTCAAATGATATAGGTAAATGTCTTCTTATATGAATAGTTAAAAAAAAATTTCTTTCTTTTGGAAAGAGTGTTATTTGGAAAGAATGTTTGGAAAGAATACGCAGGAAGAAGGAAATAAATCAGAAGCAGGTATCTACGTTTCTAAAAGTATATTCCATTAACCACTATTAGGTTTGTAACGAATAATCCAGGAATTTTATTTCTCTCTCTTATATTTCTATACTGTTATAGGTTCTTCTATAATATTATTACACGCTATTAAACATTCCATTTATAACCGCCATCGGTATAAGAATCCACATTCATCCGTAGGTAAATTTGTCTCTCACGAGCAGACCAAAATTCGATTACAAAGGATTATCTGTATCCCACGATCGACGTCTGAAATCCGTCAAAAATGTTTCACGCAATCTATTCAAGTTACATTTCCCGATTCGTACAAAACGGAAAAAAAAAAATGGGGAAAAATCAATAAAAAAAATCTGGGTTCTCGTTAACGAACAAACGCACGATTCCATGGCGGCGTAACGATCGTTTTACAGACCCGTTGAACGAATTTCATCGGAAGCACGCAATCGTATCTCAGATTCCATTGATACAATACCCATGACGATAAAAGAGTTCCGTGGAAATGCAATAACCGAATCGGAAAAGCGATGCTAATCCGTTGACTACCACCGTGGTCATCGGTGAACCACGTTACTAAATTTTCTAGAATGATGAAAGTATGATAAATTTCATGGATTAAAAAATGTCCAACAATGTGAAGAACGTAGATATCATTGTTAGAAAAAGGTATGCAAATACAATACATATAATAATTCACAAAAATTAATAAACTATCCTATAGTTTATTTCAATATATCGCGGTTGTCAAGACACACAAAATTTATAAAAACCGCGTGACAGTTAACTTGTTAAATAACAATTGAAGCGAAACGGAGCAAGTCCGTGAAATTCGTCGCGCTTACGAGTTCGTCGTTTCTCCAGCCAATCGAGTGTAATTCTCTGGGTTATGGCCGGATGCACGTGAACCTTTTCAAGGTCCTCCACGGACGGGAAATTTCACGAAACCCACCGTTTCGCCATTTCGTCTCTCGCGTGAACCAGTGACTACACCATCATGCGCGATGAATGCGATGTTCTGGTTTATGAAGTCGTTTAAAAGTCTCTTGGAAAGTGCAAGTGTTTCGTGGATAGACGTGGTTACACGAAAATTCTTGTACCCCTTTCTGTATCGTTCCTAATTTTTGGCTTTTAGCAGTTGCAAAGTTATTTAGACCGATCGTATAATATCGAGTTTGTACAGTGTGCTCCGGAATGAAATTGACAACGTTTGCCAGCGTATTTGGGAAATCATTCTGAATGGAAAATGTTTCATAACACCGTGTGCTGTCTTCTTTTCCTGTCATCCTTCTCAGTAGCTTCGTTAATATTGGTATTCGCGCGCCATTGAAAGACCAAAGCAATTAACTTTGACTTATGAAGTTATTTAACCTATTTTCAGCGTAAAAAGTAATTGTCGGAAATGTTTGATTGATGGCTGGACGAATCGGGTTGCGTGTCGGTTCTTATGCTTCTTTTCCTGGTTTTTCAGTTATAATGACGATGCAGTTATTGCAATAGGTATTTTGATAAGCTTGTTTTAACTTTACCAACAGGCTGTATTATAATAACAGAATAATACAAGGGGAAAGGAACACGCGATGAAGTAATACTTAGAAACATAATGATAAAGCTATATACTGTAGCCACAAAGTAGCTAACTAACGAAAACCCTAACTTGCAACTAAAATGTGCAACACATAGTCCATTAATAAATTTCTTTCAATAAATTTCCTTAAGAGGATGAACAAATTCTTTCTTAAAAAAAAATTATCGTATTATTATCTATCATATTCCATTATTTCTGTATTGAAAACAGCTTCCTTCGAATATTTCGATTCCAATCGAGAACTGGATTCACATGAACGAAGTTCTGCATTTCTGTTTCCTTCGTTATCGCGATCCTAGCAACATCCCATTCGCTACGTTCCTTCATACAACGTATCCCGAGTGCAAATGGAATTAACGTAAGCAAAGTATACCTCTGTAGGCTTTCCACTGAAGTATCAGCATTCCTCTCGACACCGTTCGTGCGAGCCACACGAGTGTCCGTCGCGAATGAATTAAAAATCTCGGGTCTGGCAGCCATCGCTGGCGTAAATATTTTTCCAGCTACAGCTAGAGAAAGTACTCGTCAGACTACAGATGGGGAACTCTGAATGAAAGATGAGGGGATCGCGTTACTGACATCGTGAACTTAGGTTTTTCTTCTCTCTATTTTTTTATTTATTTATTTATTTTAACGATTTCAATCCCTTTGGAGATATCTTGGTTAAATATCTACAGTTCTTCGAAATATTCCTTGCTTTATTTTATTTTTCTTCTTGCCAGTTTTTGTGCTCTTAGGTTTTTATTCATGTAGAAATATGAAGAGTAAATTTATGTAAAAATTCTAAACAGAAACAAGCTGGGTGTATTAATTTAAACATTCTTTTTTTTTGGTAAACTATTAAAAGTAAGAAATAGAATAAAGCAACGAAAAAGAAAAACGTGTACGATATTATAAGTTTAAAATATCACATTTTATTTAAAAAATAGTACAATGCAATGCCGATTTTTTAAGCAATTAAAAGGAATAAGTATCATTAGTAGCAATTTTTCAATTGCATAGAATCATATAGTATGGAACGAGATGAAATCTCGATTTACAAGATGAATAAGAATAATAATTTGAAGTATTTTATAATCAAAACATTTTTAACTTGCGCATATTTTAATTTAGCAATACTAATGTTGCTTTCCTCTGAAATTGTTTTTACCATCCTTATCTTTTATAGTTATACTTACTTTCAAGCATACTTTCAAAGCAGCATTCCTCGTAATATCGCCTTTAATTGTTAGCATTCGGCTAATTGTTTTCGCGGGCCTCTTAACAATTCACTGAGAAAGAAATTCAGCTGTAATTCCATAAAAATTTTTAGCTGTTGGAAACCATCTCACACTTAACTGAAGTAACGAACATTGATTACACATTCACTAAGAACAATATATTTTTCTCAGCTTGTTCGACAATTTTAATTGGCAAATTACACTGTTGTTCCGTCTTATTCAGTTAAGGAAGGAATTCTTGATCAGAGATCCCTCTGCGATAGAAAAGTAAAAATAATGATTTATTGTCAACTTCAAATCCGATAGCTAGTAGCACTATAGTATAAAATAAAAATTACTATGAATACTCCTGATGAATATCAGTTATACATATGTATACATAAACCTTTTTCAAATTCACTTCAGATGATAAAAAATGTTTAAAAGAAGCTTCACAACTGCTTCTTTCACTGGCGAGTGCTAAAATTTCATGGACGTATCATTTTCTCTCCTAATCTCCCTTAAAACTGGCTCTGTGGTTTGGACGCTCATCCATCATGCAAAAGAAGCTCCAAAACCACGGCCTTAAACTCCAACAGTCCCTTGTCATACTGTCTATCAGTGTCACAAACCTCCCCTTAACCTAAGCACAAAATATAATTACAAATTTTCTCCTGAGCAATCCAATCTTTTTCTACACTGAAATCTCTAAACCATAAATATCACACGTAACAAATTAAATTAAATTTATAATAAATGACATATATGGTATAACGAATGAAACTTGAGACAAGAACTTTAAGACAACGAAATAAAGGTAAAATGGTACGTGAGAATTAGGCCAACGTAGTTTCGATCCTCGTAACTAATTAAATATTCCACTTCGCTTAAAACTATAGCAACCACAACCCTTAATGCCAATTAACACAAAGAAGCAAGCACTCGCGAACCATCACGAGTCAGGATACGCCTCGACACATAATCGATCTGATTAGTTTCAAAAAGACCATCCCATAGAGACGAAACTCGACGCTTCGTGCTCTTCGAACTTTCAACGACGGAGCTCAGTCCAAGAGCGACGTCTGACCGCAAGGGTTCAGCATCGAGACACGGATGACGACCTTCCAGACCATAGTTCGTCACCACGAAAGCGGTCAATAAAATTCCATTCTTGTGTAGATTGTGTGTGCTAGACACTAGCTGTACCAAATTCCAGACTTTGATAGTAGAATTCTAAAGATCGGGACTATCGTCTACTCCATTAGTTGGGTTAGCGTAGATAAATATGAGTGGAAAAATTGTGTATGAAATATTTTATTATTATTTTATTTTAGTTCGTGCCTTTCGGCTTTGGACGAACTTTCGGATTACAATTCTTACATTTATCGTATTGCACTCCTTAGCATATTCTTACCTCTAACATCTAAAACTAATGACTACAAACTATTGCAACTTATGACTACACATTATTGCCACTTTGATTTTTTGCCTCCTTGCTGTGCTACCTTCTTGTCATTCCACCCCGTCTTGTATTGCCGCCCTTCTTTTCTCTATTATTGCTCTTAAATCCACTAGTCCTTCTCCAGTCTCATTCAGTGTTTTTTCCATGTCTTTTGGTCCTCCCGTTATTTCACATTCTTCTATTACATGTCTCAGGTCCTTTTCTTCCCTTCCACATAATCTGCACCTTTTTTCTCTCTCCTCTTTCCAGTATTCCTTCGCTTTGGTCTAGTTTTCACACCTGAATCTGGTTATAATCTTCCTGTCCTTCCACCCCACCCTCCCTTCCAAGTACTTTGGCATCTCATCTTTGGTTATGTTCCTGTAGTATCTGTTGTATTTGGATTCCCTTATCCTTTTCCTCCTCTCTTCTTTTTCTCTCTTCCTTCTTTCTTCTACAATTTGGTCTCCTGTCCAATGAAATATTTTAATTTAAGCATTTTCAGAACCAATACCTTAATACTTCCGTATAAAGAATAAGAAACACATCGACTACTATGTAAAATATAGTACCCTTTAAATTAAAGATAGTTTGAGATTGTCTAAAATGATCTTGAAAAAATCTTTTCTCTACAATTAAACGTATCTCTTAAAATATTGCGATTTTGTCCTGTGAGAATTTTTTTCGTACCGGAATGAAAGAAGCAGACACTCAAGTAATCCTGTTTGACTTTGTAGAATCTCAAAATACATTTCTTGTATTTTGGAGCATTGTAAATATAAAAGGGCTTGCAAACTTTCATTTTGAGTAATAGTAACAAATAATATAGTGCACTATATTATATGGAATATTATCTAATTTTGATATAAGGACATGCTCGGTACTGTATGCTGCGAAAAGTGTTTTCTCGTCACATGCAATAAAATCATCGACGTGAAATAATGAAAAAATGGCATCTGTCGCGTGTCCTCGCTTCCTTGAGTTCAAGATGCCTTATTTGGAAAGTTCGTCGGCCGAAAGATCGTCCATGGAAGTTTCCCGAAAGTCTGTTTTCCCCACTTTCTTTTCCTCGGCTCTTTGCTTTCACAAAAGGAACATCAAGCACGAGTTTCAAAGTTGCACACCTTTAAAGAGGAAAGACGCGAGGTTCTCGATGCACAGTGTTTGAGGAAAAACGAAAGATGAATGAAAGGAGGGATTGAAATAGATAGGATTGGTCTTTTTGTTGTTTTTGATCATTCCTGTTTGATCAGGATAGTAGTTGGTTAATTCTGAACTTGCTTTTCCGTTTTTGCTTTTAGAGAGGTAGAAAATGAGGAGAATTGAATGAGAAATTGGTTTCCGTTGGATTACAGGAGGGAGAGCTCCGCTCCGCTTTTTCAAGATCAGATGTTTGCAAGGGAATTAGATTTTGGGAAAAGAATCTCGGAGAAGGAAGATACTGATTGAAAGTTATTATCTATAGGATGTTTAGTCGAAGTGGGAACGGCACAATATCTCACGAAGGGTTAAAGTTACCAAAAAAAATGTTCTGACGAAAACTTTTTGGTTCAAAGGGGGAAGTCATATGGTGCAAATTATTTTTTTTTATCCGTAGTGGGGAAGATTTTCACGTAAACTTCATCTCTTTAAATAAAACCATATATTTACATTATCGACCCATCTTTGCATTCTCTATAAAAAATATTGGCCTATTTATTCCGCAAAATTATTTGTTCGCTAGATATTTTAACTTCAATTTGTCAAATTTAACGCATGAAAGACATAGAAAGACGCGGAACGGTATTCTTGTGTTTACATTATCTTTATCTTTCATACATTATACATTAAGTCTAATAAATTAAAGTTAAAATACCTGCTAAATTAATCTCTTAGAATTGTGAATTCATAAAACGCACTAATGTAAAAACCGTTTAAATAAGAAATTCATCGAAAAGAAAAAAGAAGACACTCGTAACTAGACTACAGACTACGGTTATTCAACTACAATTACACGTCTTTCTAAATATTATCAAGGAAATGAAACCTGAATAGAGATTTGTTTCGTGTGCTAAATATCGTAAGGGGTATTTTGCTGGGGATATTTTATATTATGTGCACTCTTAAATTTTGTATAAATTTATAAACCCCCGCAGCATACTTATGAAATTGCATTAAATAACGGGGATTCTGGTTTCTGAAATAGCAGCATCCGTCGCGTTTCCAGATTCACCGTCACGCTGCAACGAAGTTGCATCGTTTCGGCCATTTACGTAGCTTATCGTGGGAAACTGGAATATTTGTCTCTAATTTAAAGACGACCTGAATTTCTCTGCCCAGCAACCGTGTGGGTTTGCATTTACGACACTACAAATATCATGTACCGTGAGGTTGCTACCCAGAAAACGCGCGTAACACTATCGCGACGAATGGGAATATTTTCGCGAATATTCCGAAATTAGCGGCTCTAATGACTCGAAAGTTCAAAGGGTAAAATTAAATTAACATCTAAACTTAATTGGTACACATTGGCATTAACAATCGAAAAGTTGAATTATATATATTCTATGGAAAATGACGTAATGATAGTTGTAAAGATGTGTAGATAATAGATAATCTACATAATACAATGTAAACATTTTAGTTTATATTTTTCTAAGTTGTAAAAATTAGATTCGTAATTGAATATATTCGTATATGTGTGTTCTTTTAATAAATCAGCATCCGAGTCTGACGTATTTTTCACAAGTTTTAGTGGGACACACAGCATTTAATGGATAAATTCAATTAAATTTGTTCCATCAGTAACAAAATTTATTTTTACTACGAAAAGAAATAGCGCCAGTGTCCTCTTTAAGCGGTTACCATCGAGTGTCGCACTCGAGGTATTCAGAGAATGAAGCTTCTTCTTTGGGAACTTCTTTTTAATATTAAAATCGCAACCTTTGAATTAAAGCTATTCTTTGCACTTTGTAGGAATCAAATATTATCATTCCATAAATTTTATTAAAATAATTATAATAATTGTAATTGGAATATAATAGAATATGATAGGAGATGCAATAATTCCGCTAAAATGTGACATAAATAATCGTAAATTCTAATGAAAATATTGCTGAACAATATTCATGACATTAGTATTTCTCTACTTTTCTAATTCATAGGAGCGTTTCTTCCGGATGGTTCATATATTGCTTCCTCGTTTACATTCCTTTCAAAGAGAACGAATTTCTAATGAGCAACTTGACAAACAAATATTCCTTCTGTAGTTATTTCGCACAGTCACGGTTATTTCGACCTTCTAACGTAATTTTCTCTCGACTTTCCCATATTTCACAACCGGCATGCAACGTGTAATTGCAAACCCGGCGGGCGTTCAACTTTCCCCAGGGTCCAATAAGATCGATAATCCTTAAGCGATTACGCTCGAGTTTCGAGCCAAGTCCGGACAAATCAACCCCGACGTTCTTTCTTCCCCTTTTCCTTTTTAATCGCGTCTACATCGGCGTCGACGATAATTCCTCGCTCGTTCGTCGACAAATTGGAAATCGATATCCGCACCTTCGCCACGGAAAAACCGCGAACGTGTGTTGCCAAACTGACTTCCGGAGGGAAAAAGGTGGAAATGTGATCCTTCGATGTTGTATGCAGTTGATGTATAAAGATGGAGGATGTTGAGGTTTGTTGGTATCAGTTACTTACTGGGAATGTGAATCGATGATGTGGAATTATATAACATTATGGATGAATTGTATTTGTTTAAGCATTCTAATTGATATTGATTATATTACCGGAGAGAATGGATTGATAAAGCAAAATTGTATAAAGTTGTGGGAAGAATTGGTTGTAGTTGGTATAGCTATGTTTAACGAATTACGTTTATTTATGTATTCAACGGATAGTTTATTACAAGAATGTTATTAAACACATGAAATTTGATATTTGACCATCGTATTTATTTCTGTATGTTTTATGGAAAATTTCCCCCATGCATACGTCTACGTTGGAATTAGTTGTCTGACTATGTATAGTACTATCTACTGGTTTTTCTATTTATCATGTTCCGATGCATCACCTTACTAAAAGTAATTCCTTTGTTTCCGTTGCGATTGTAAATCTTTTGGTCTCCATTTCTTGTATCGCATAATGGTTCACCAAACTCTTCATTGATATAAATAAAAAATAATCAAATTATTTTCTTCATTTCGATCGATTATATTACGGAAACTAATTCTTTTCGCTAGATCAATAGATTTCTACATTGACAGTGTTGCATAGTAATTTACTAAAAATTCTGTAACTTTTTCAATCGCTGAAATCCAAAAACCTTTTCCAATTACTGTTTCAAAAGAAATACCGCGAACTAAATCTTCAAACTACACCACGGCACATTGCCTCCATGTTCATTCGAAACAAAATAAAACTCGATAGAATGGTAGAAACCGATGAAATCTATCGATAGAATGGTAGAAACCGATGAAATCTATCGATAGAATGATAGAAATGATAGAAGTGAATGCGTGTGACCCAAATCGTTGTTATTTCTCAACAGGAGGCATCGATAAATGCTATCGACGGGGTGTGTAAGAGTGCCAGGATGTGTCGTGTGGTATTATCTTTTAATACTGCAAGCCTAAGGGCGGTTTCGCACGGAGCGTAACATTCTATGCCACGGGCGATGCACGTAACGTGCATTTCACGAGATGCGTATTGTTGTGCGGAGAACAGTATAGTACTAGGTTTCGCGTGTATAAAGGATGCCTGGGTTCGATTATGCTAGAAAACAGCTGCATGGAATTCAGCTGTGTTGGTTGGTAGCAGAGAATGTGCATTGTTTTTCTTCGTGATTTGAATAACGACAGAATGTTTCTCAATGGCGGTGGAAAGTTTTAAATTTTAACAGAAAAATTTGTATAGCTGGAAATATTAAAATATATTATTACACATACTTATAAAGGTCCTCGAATTCGTAAAAGAATTCTCTATAAATACCGGTATCGCTAAAGGTTTTCGTACGTCCTATAAAAAGGCTATTTCGTTTAATACAAAATTCTACAAAGTTCTGTTGCAAAATTAGTTGTGCGTGAAATTTAAATTAATAATAAATTTTGTTTCGAGATGCGAGATATTCCTTTCACCGTTTCATAATTTGACATTACTTTCAAACATAAAGAGAATCTTCGAAAACGAGTTAGGTGTTTAATTAAAAGAAAGATTTCATAAAAAATTATAAAATACGTATATATACATATCGGCTTTAAAACACAACTTAGACGCAGAAATATATAATTCATCGTCAGTAACGAAACCTGTTATCCATTTCAGTGTAACAAAGTCGAAAATCTTCTTATCAGTCATAAAATGTTAAGCCATATCTCATCTCAATTCCCCACTTGTCACTAATCAATCATCACGTCTCTTACCGTTAAATGTCCGAAAAAAAAAACTAACACCGTATTCTTCCAAATGCCCGATACGTGGCATCCAATCATCTTCGAAATGAAAACCAACGGAGGGCAAACAGATTCCCGTTTCCCAAACCGTGAAACGAGCCCAATCACTCCGTTTCCAAAACTATTATCCGCTGCTAACTGCACGCGTCGCGCGGAACAACTAGAAACGCGACATTCGTTAATTGTTTCGCCGGTAAATACCGAAACGAATTTTAATTGCTGTCCGTCCGAGAGTTTCCCGCCCGTTGGCCTGTTGCAATCCAGACGAGGGTTGATCGTTAAAAAAGCCACCGTAAGCTGTATAACTGTCGCGGTTGTGTCGCGTGCGCGACAATTGAAACGCCCTGTTCGAACGGAATTATTTTCAAGCGGCTAGCTTTTGCGTCACGGAACGTGCGATCGCTGGATGCACGGTTTCTCGCGTCAAATGAGAACACCGGCCAGAACAAAGCCATTAATTCGCTGTGCTTTTATAATCACGTGCCTGGACCAAGATTTTATATTTCAAACGTTTCTATAGGGGAAAACTATTGTAGAACGTTTGAGACAGCGTTTAATGAGTTTGTTTGTTGTACTTGATATTATAATTTTTAAATATTAGTGTGGGCAATTATTTGTTTACGTAGACATTGATTTACTTGTTACATTAAATTTATTTATGTTATATTATTTATTAAATTTATTCATGTTATTAATGTTTGTTATTTAAAGATGTATTACGTTGGATTATAGCAATTGCACAGAGCACCTATGTTATTAATTGTTAAAATACCGTCGTTATAATCTGATGATAAATCTATTCATTTAAAATGATACGTTATAGTCTGGTGGAGAATATAAATATGTGGCCAGTAATTATTCACTTGGCATAATCGCTGTTATTCCTTTTTTGTTTTGCATTTTACGATTACATAAAACAGTTTATATCTGTAACCCAGTATTTTTACATGAATACAGGAAATAAATGTTGACTTCGAATTTTGTAATAATTCTATATGGAAATTACAGACTTTCTAGATAAAATTTCCTTTCTTCTATTGTAAATCTCCATGACATGCAATAAGAAAGAAATGATAAAAATGTCTAATTCGTGGTCGCTACGAATAATACTGATTAAAGTATTATTTCATCCTACTACGTGGTATGTCTTCAGTACATTGCACATCGCGGTGTCATAAATTTCGTTTTGTACTTGATCATCAGTAGCGAAGGTTCGTTATAGAAATAAAATATCACCGTTTGATGCCTGATATAGAACTCCTGATTTATTAGCATTGAAAATTTATTGTTTCCATGAAAAAAGAATTTTAAATTATTTCGATCTCTGTAATCTCTGTTAAAATAAATGGTTTATTACACAGACAACCCTTTTAGAAAACTTTAAAGATATTCATCTATACAATAAATAGAATCAAATGGTTCTCAATTCTAGAACAGAAAAAAAATACAAATTCTGCCCTCCATTCAGTATAATCTCCAAAAATAAATATCATTGTCCCTCTTGCTCGTGCAAGTACATCTTCATATAAATTATTTATAAAATAATCTAAATTGAAACTATATATAAATGTAAAAATGATATGCACCGCAAGAAACTACAGCTTTCACGCCCCGTATAACGAGATCAGGAAAATTTTCCCACCGATCATTCCGATAATCACGAGAGATACGTTTCACTCAGCGGAATTAATTCCTCGGACACGTTCGACGTCTCCGCGAGACTTTTCTTCCGATCCTCCGTACGGTAGCTTTGTCGTTGTTAATTGCAGCTTTCCTAATTGAGAGTTTAATGGCGCTGCAAGAGCGCGAGGTCGACCCTCTGGAATTCTTTGATCTCGCCCCCGTCTTCCACCCGCGCGCGCCCTTCATCGTCGTCCCTAGACGGCCCTCTGTCTTGGTGATCTCGCACAACGGCTCTTAGCATGCGACGAAAGTGTTTCACGGAAAGCTCTCGCCATTGATAACCCGTTCTCCCTTTTATTCCGCGACGCGAGCGAGATGTTTCCCTGTTTTACGAGTCGCTTCCAGTGGAAGGGCGGCGTTTTGTACGACTGCACGCATGTCGTATTGATTTTTTTACGCTGAATCGTTCGAGATCGTACGGGAGTACCTTTCTTGGAAACAGTACGTACGGCATTGGAGAGAGTTTGAGGGGAGATAAAGTTGAATTTTGTTGTTGGTAGGTTTAAGTATGTGGAGAGGTTGGTTGGAGTAGAAGGTGGACAGTGTTGGGTGGATGAAAGCGAGGCGCGGAGAAGTTTTAGACGGAATTTCAGTTTGATCATGATGAATTGTGTGATTTCTGCATTAGCGTGATTGGAGGTAGATAGAGGGAAATATTGATCTTTTTCGGAAAGTTTGTAAAAATTTCGGAAGAAATTTGCACCTATATATTTTTATAGAATTGCAGTATTATTAAACGATATTGTTTTCTTACTTTTACGAAAATCTGATTTTCGCATTGAATTTCTTGATATAGTTTCTTCAGGTTTTTGGAGAATTGTTTATATATAGTTTCTTGTCACGAGGAAAGTGCTACAAATTTTTTGAACAACGCAATATGTGAAAATCAGAAAACAAATTATTTAGATATTATATTTCTTTTCCTGTTTTGAGTTTCTAAATTTTATCCTGTAACATTACCACACAGGCGTGTAGATATGAAAGTGCTCGTGTTCTTAATTTAAGGAAGAAACCTTTGACCTTTTTATGGATATTCTCATAAACTGTACGATACTACATCAGTGTTGAGTGACACTTCTGTGTCTTCCAAATCCTACTTAAAATTCGTACTTTATCCACAAATAGCCAAGCTTGAGTATTGCCATTTTGAATCTTTATTTGTTATCAAACATTTATATGAAATAATAAATGAAAAATATTTCATCAATTTCACAGTGGAAATTATTCAACGTTCTCGTAATATTCTACGTATATCACAATTGACTTACTTGGAAAATTATTGGAACAAGTTTGCATATAGTTACAAAATTTCCGTTCATTTGAAAGGAGTTCGAATTTATATCTCGTTCGAGCTAATCGGGTATCATCCATTTTCCTATTACGCAACATTAACTCGGTATATCGAGCGTGCAATATATCATGTGTAACATAACTATTTAATTACAATAATATGCTACGTGTCGCGTCGTCACAAAAAATATTTCCAATATTTTCCAAAAATGTTACCCTTCTAAATCGATTGATTTCTTATGCAGCACTTATTACTGCGGAAGCATACATTTACTTGCCTCAAAAATATTTTAACGTTTATTTAAATACAGTCTTTGTTCTATAATTGACTTTCATATTATTCCATACTCTTCTGATGTTAACTACATAGAAACTTATTTGACCTACTGAAGATTTTAATCAGAATCCTGAATATCTTTTTACATTTGCAGTTACTTTTTCACACCTTTAAATTTCCCACAAATGTATAAACATCTACACTCTTCCAATAATTGTCCCGTGATGTCCCCTCAAGTGTACATTCAACGCATTTAAACCATTTCACTCTCCAACAACCACATTTTGCCAAGCAATCCTGCAACCGGTTCAGTCTCCTGGACGATTCTCGAGGCAATATTGGATGGTATTTGGCGGAGGGGGAGGGGGGGGGTGACAACCGGTCAGCAACCTTGTTGGACTCGCGGCAGGTGCACGTCGTCCGTGGACATGGACAGATATACCATAGTTGTTGGTAGGCGCAGATATAAAGCACACGATACTCAGAGCAGAGAGAAGGGGTACGACGTGGGGGTCGGTGTGTCGAAGGGGTCGCGGTTGTTGGAAAGGGGGGGAGCGAACGCGCAAAGGTGGCGTCGGCGTCGCGACGCCCGGAGAGAGTCAGTCACCAGCCGACCTCAACGCGCCGCGTAACCTCGCTCGTCGACCCAGAAACCTAGCGCTGCTTCTCTATCTCGCGCTGAACCGGAAACGGGGGCTGTCGCGGCACCGGAAACGTGGCATCGTGGCCGTCTCCACGGAAAAATCGTCGATTGAATCTTATCGTATCTTCTGTGAGAGAAAAAAAGAGCGTGATCGCGTCGTGCGCGGAAAACGAGGGAATCCAGAGTGCTCGAAAGAAAACGATTGTTTCATTCAATTTTAGTGGCAAACTATAGGCAAATTAAAAGTGTGTTTGAGAAAGTTTGGAATCGATGAGAAGTTTAGAATTCTTCATTCTTGTTATTCAATTGTTATTCGTTTAGACATTGGTAAACGTCTCGGTTTTTATTCTGCGATATATATAATATAATTAGAATTATATCGTGTCGAGGTTTTGGTTTGGTTAACCCTGTTGATGAGTAACGAGTGGTTTGAAGAATTTGAAGCGGTTTGAAGTGTCGGAGAGGTCCTCCTGCACGCGGTTCCTACGGGTAACGCGCCACAAAATTGGGTCATCCAGCTTTCCTGCCGCGTGTGATCCAATCGCGAATATTTCAGCTGCGCTCGATACCATTTTCTCGGCAATGTTTTCGAGCAGAGTCCCTTGACCGAGCAGCATGCGTCGACCCGGGTATCCGCGTGACCCGGCGACCTACGTAACGGCGTAGCTGAGGTCACTAGGTACCCCACCCGGATGCATTCGTCGATAAATCTTCGTTTTCTTTGCCTTACGACACCCTTTCCGCGTTATTTTTCTATCTTCTCGGTGTCCAAGTCCTGTGCCCATTCCTCGAGTCGAATTGAAAACGAAACGGAGACACAAGATGCAGGATTTGGTTGCAGAGATACGCCGATGTTATTTATACTGGATGGACTAGTTTCAAATGCAGAATTTAGTTTCGAAGTGATCTAATAAAATGAAGAAGGTGCTGGTGATTAGTCTTTGAAACGAGTTGGATTAAGATGAAGATGGATGAATGGATAAGCGTGGAGAACTCGGCTTTCAAGTGATACTGTAGAGAAATAGTCTTGAATATATTACAGAATCCAGTTTACTTTCTGAGTGACGTCTGTTTTCAGGAGATTGGTGATATAAACTTATCTGTCGCATGTAGTTAAGGAATTGCAAAGCACATAAAGAAATGGGTAATGTAATCTGATTGTTTGAGCGCGTTTGGGATACTGCAGCCATGCTTTTACCAGTGATTTCGGAAATATAGAAGTTATGATTGGCGATCGGTTGTCTCATTTTCCTTGTATTGTATTCAGATTATTTACTATTTTCTTCACCTAGGGTGAATAAAATCACGGTTTCTTACATCTGATAACAATAAAATAATATCTAGAAAAATCACATATACATCAATTTCACATCAATTCACATGATATCATGAAGAAGTCAGAGTAATTACAAACTGTAACATACAAATAGAATAATAACAAGATACACATTTGTCCATAAGTCATCATAATTTAACAGGTCTGAAATAGCGATAAATTATTGTATTGTATACTTGTAAAATAAGATCGATACTTTTTACATAGCTTGTTATATTATGAAAAAGAAATAAATTATTCACTTATGTACCAAAGTATACAGAAGTAATAAAATCTCCTCTGTTGTAATATCTTCCAAAAGGAAATCAAATTAATGATAGAAAGCAACTTGTTACTCATGAAAGTAAGTACAAATGAGAATTAGAGATATCGCGTTTGCTACAAATTGCATGGTACAATGAACATGCGACACGCTGCGTGTCCCGGTTCGGGACTTTCTGCAGGAGATACATACCTTGTTATCCACATAATTTCTCGCGGTAATTTAGCGTCGGCTGCTTGTCGAGAAGAATTACGCGTCGTGCAGGATACTAACCGTTCTGCACAGTGAATATCGTACTGAGCTGACGTCGGTGAACTGCATCGATCCGTGGAGCGTTATTTCTGAATGGCGATGTCTTTATCGCACTCGTGGTTCTATAGGCAGAAACATTGTCGCTTCAACATAACTCAAAGTACACGATATACGGTGAAACTTCAAAATTCCTTGCCTCGAATGGGTTCGACGGGGTAGGTAGATGTAAGTGTATCGGCTCGCTTTACGAGGAGTTTTATGGTCCCGTCGTAATTTATCGACATTTAAACATGTCGAATCGCTCCGGTAAGACGGCGTAACGTGCAAGATACAACTTCCTGGTAACGAACCACCAAGCATCGTCTCCTTTCATCGACGTATCCATATTTCCATCTTATCGCGAGTAAAACGTCGTTAGAATGAAACTAAAATCTAATGTTTAAGATACATGTCATTTATTTGTTCTATACAGAAAAATTCCTTAGTTGATAGCGAAAATGATGATTCCGAGCTTGAAACGCAAAAATTGAAAGAAAATCAAAGTTTGTGTTATGAAAATATTTTTTGCTTTCATTAAGTCTGTATTTGTGAAAGAATAATCTAAATGTATTTATTTATTAATGAGGGGAACGAGTTAAACATTTGTAGTATATGTACAATGGCAAGCAATTTGATTTAGTCTATAATTATTACTCAAAATAAATATTCAGTGTGCGTTCTATGTTTATAACGGGTTCTATATCTCAGCAGTAAGTAGTATATCTGTATGTAGTCAGACAAGGCTCATCAATAAATATGACAATACTTCTCTGCATGAGTATAAAATATATAACCGACCCCGAACGAAAAAGACTAAGGAAAAAATAAGCAAACTTTACTATTTGGTATTTCTATTTTATCATCGTAAAAACAGTAAATCGCACGCTTTTCGACGTGTAGCAAAATTCGATGCAGTCGTTTCATTGCACACGGTAATAGCTCGCCGTTCGTTCTCCGAAACACCGTACCGCATAATCGGATTTTCCCCTGACACCATCGATCGATGATTTTTCTATTTTCATACTCTCTTTCGTCTCCTCCCTGTTCGACACATATTTCCTCGCTTTCACCTCCGTTCTGCCATGCTTTCATCGCAATACCGAGGCAATTCTAACATCCACTCGATCAATTTTCTATTTTTTCATTTTATTCCTATTTTTATACTCCCTTTTTCACTTTTCACCTTTACTGTTAGTTCTTATAAATCGTTCAAACTATTCGTTTCTCGATATTTGTCATAGAATTTGATCAGAAATCTTTAAAACGACCGTGTTCCTTGATCTATTCTGCTATTTACTGAGCGACACGGAAAGTTTTTTCCGGATTTCAGGATTTCACAGAAACGTTCCGCGAACGGGCTCGTTCGACCGTAAAGAGATATTCTTTAGAACAGCTTGGACGACGACTTTTCCACGTTTTCACAGTCGCGATCGAGTCGTGTAAGAAGAGAATTATGATGAAATTTGACGCGGTATACTGCATCGATCGATGATCGATTGAATGTTGTGTACGTGTAACGTTAGACTTTGTCGTTAAGCAAGGTTTATGACATAGCCAGGATCCATTATTCTCAGATATATTTATTACAGTTATATTTAGCTCTTTTGTTATCTTAGTGCCGACGCTCAGATTTACTTATCGATTTTTTAGACAACACACAAAGTTTCAATGTTAGGAAATACACAGAACTTATGAACCAGAAAACTTGCAGTTACAGCACAGAATCTTAATATGATTAGAATAAAAACTGAGAAAAGATCCAATACACTACTAAACTCTCAAACTCTGTACAACATTGTACGTCTTAACAATAAAATCCTACTGTGTTTCCAAAATTGTTCAATCAGAGAAGTGTTGTGGATGATTTTTGGATACAGTCCAACAGCTTCTACTTCGGTGCAATTAAAGAACTGCAATGATAATTAATTTGGAGTTCGTATTTAATAATTTTATTGATCGAAGAAATTATTTGACAATTTTATTAGTCGAATGGCGAAGATAGTTCTATTAATTGTTATGTTTTATTAGTAGTTTTATCCTTCTATCAAATTGTATTCATCGATAACAATCTTTTTAAGCAAATATCACGTTTTTGTTCATTTTCGAAGAAGAGAATACCGAGTTTTATAATAAGACGTAGGTTTAATGAGGAATTCTTGCTTCGAATTTAATCATAAGTTCTTCTCACCCAATTTCGATCAGCCTATTTCATCGACTATAATTATTCTACTCAAGGAACGTTATGCATATTTAACGAGATCTCACAATTAGCAGCAGGTATGGTAGAAACCGCATAACGGTCTCCATTTAGAAGGCTAGAATTTTCTGCATAAACTTTTATAACGTAAATAGCCTCTTCTCATAAGCCGGGTAAGAACTTACAATGTACTCTTAATAACCAACTATGTCGGAAATATAAATAGCATTTAAAGCTTCCGTTCTATGTGTTATACATATTTTCATTGCATATTAATACATACCAAGAGTTTTATTTATCTTTCTTCATTCTAAATTGATTTATCATCTTCTGCTTCCTACGTACTCCAGCTTTCGCTCATGTTTCAGAAATTTGTTACTTCATCTAACTTTCATTTTATCTTTCACTCGCGTTGCATTTTAATATACTTAAACTCCAAACTAATATTTCATATTTTTTTTCTCGTTGCGGTACTTCTTAACTAGGTTGTGGATGTTTATGCAAATACATGCACTCATTCATTCATTCCATTAAGAGAAGGAAGACTTAAATAGAAATTTGCTACACTCTCTAAACAAGTACTATAACAAGTAACTTTATTTTAAATATTTTGTATATTTCTGTAAATTAAAATTTCCCATTTTATATAACAAACGTAGGTAGAATTACTAACCCTTTCAAAACCAAACGTTTTTGAACTGAAAAGAAAATTATTGATAGCCGGACATAGAATTTTAATAGTATCTGGAGAAGATATAATACACTAAATGTAGGATGCTGATAAAGTGTTAGTTTATTTATCAGTTGAAGGAGTATTCAGCATATTGTCAAAATTGTAGGTCTGGACGTTCTGTGGCAGACACGATATACACAACATCTCAGCAATGAACAGCTAACTGCAACACCTGTAGCCACTAAAAGGATTAAGAGCTACTAAGAGATTAACTCTTTGCGGTTCTAAGTCAAGCTCCACTTGACATCGTCTTTTGTTCTAATTATATATTTCTGCTTCAGTCAAGAAATTACATTATAAAGATACACTACTGGATGTTTAAATATAAGAATATAATTCTTCTAACGTGTGCTTGAATATATTTGGGAAGTTGAACATGTACATTTGACAAATAGGAAACAAGATTCCATCGAGACTCAATAATAAAAATAGGTCTCATAAAATAACCTAATTAAACTCACTCGAAAGTCTAAATTTACCTCGAAACTCCAAGCTGCATCAAACCATAGAGATTGGAAGTAAAGAACAGTCACAGCTATGTTTGATATATTTTACGAAGTCATCGTTCATCATATTCCTCGAAGTCCATCTTATTTCTCAAAGACACGTTTCATATTTCCCTCGATCTTGGGGCAAACTGTCTCGATCGTGACAATTGGTGCTGTTTAATCCGGCAATTAAACGTTCCGACAATAATGGCTTATCGGGGATTCGCAGAGGAGGTCAGACCGTGTTTCGATATAGATTCGCGAACCTTATCGGCTCGGTTGGCTGCTGCGACTCGTCGATAAGCCATTGTTTACTTCGGCTCGGCTACGAGCACATGTCGTCGGCAATAACGAGGCCAGTTGTCGGTGGGACACGGGCCTAGGAACGATGTGATGTAGCTGGTCGATCGAAAAGTCACGGATTAACTTTATAGCCGTGGAGCACTTGATAGGAGACTCGGTTTCCCGCGCGCGACTCATCCCACCACGAAGATGCCGGTTCGCTCGGGCTCGAATGTGAGAGACAGGACATTTTTGTGAGAAAAAGTGTTGAGTGAAAAGTAGTTGACTTTGCTAGAGGCCGGCAATAAAGTGGAAGGTTTTGTGAGGCAGAGAATGATAAAGTAAAGAATTTTTTAAGATAAAGGGATAGTGGAAGGAAAAGTGTTCAATACAGTGCATTGAACAGTGTTCGATAGAAGGGAAGATTTAAAGATGTACATGTGGTTAGTTGTTGAAGGTTGAAAATTATAAAGCATTTTTATCTCAAATCAGATAATTTTGGGGGAAAAAGATAATAAAGAATACCAGTGTTCTTTTAATAACAGTATGTATTTATACAGGGGTTTATCGGTGTACAGCGAGTTAATGATTGGCAATTGTAAATTGTAAAACATTTTGGCTCAAATGAATTGAACTTATGACAGTACGTGTCTTAATAAAATACGGGATTTTTTAAAGGAAAAGAATAATAAAGAAAAGGTAACGTTCTTTAAAGGAAGAAATAAAAGTAGAAGAGTGTTGGTAGAAGGCAAACGTTGAGAGATAGTATGTACTATATGAGAGACAACGTTCTAATAATGATATTGTAAATGATGAATCAGAAGCGGAAGTTGTTGAAAAGCATTTGAGCCGAAAAGTAAGATTGGCAGAATTATATCAACTGGACATTTGGGAAATATTGTTTTCATGTTGAGATGATATGTAACGTTATTAGCAATTTTACAATAACAGCACGTTAATTTGGATGGTACTTTTCAACTTTGCTAAATAAAAGTTGAGATTGGTGAAAAAATATCTCACGTGTTTTGGAAGAAACTGATCTAGAATATATTGAAAAAAGATAAGATTTAAGGACAGCAGTTTTTGGAAGAATTTTGACGACATATTATTAGAATTAGCTGACAAAAATATATACCAAGACAAATAATCGTGTATAATAAATTGTATGCTATTATATTAGATTAAATACTACCCAATGTGTTCCAAAGAAAACGTAGATTACCAAGATCTAGTGCATTAAATGTTAACTGAAATAAATTGTATAATTCATGAAATAGTGACAAACATTTCTTAAAAAAGGAAGAGAAGAACTGAATTCTTAAATATTAAAAAATTAAAAGACTGAGATCCCATGAAACTCTGTCCCCAACGAAAAACTATTGTACCGTGACATTCTACTAAAAATTAGCGAGCTGAGGTCTAATCTAATATTCTCAAAAGAAGTGGAAGAAAGCCAACACTACAGGGGGGATTAACGTTCCATGGTGTACTTACTGGGTAGAAAATTGTCGTGTGTAATAATCCTTCCAAAAGACGAAGAGAGGACTTGTTATATAAAAATAGAAAAGAGAGACTTGAAAACGAATTTTCTCGTTTCTGATGAAAGAGAAATAATGGTTATAGAATTTCTAAAATAAATAAATAAGTAAAATTAAGCGAGTAAAGAACAATTTGATATAATTCAGTTTAACGAGCGAGAGAACATCCGCGCATGACTAAAAGAAATATCTATCTATCCCTAAACGAACTGACAAAAAAAAGTGACACCCTCGATCTACCAAATAATCCAATTCCAAGAAATTAGATCTCAGGCAATTCCTTCGTGACCAAACCACATTATATCGAAAGATATCTAATATTTCCCCCGAAAAAGGCGGAACATACACACTTTGCTCCATCAATCTCTGATAACATCACATTCTCACAATCTTACAGCAGAAAAAAGCAATATGCGCCAACTTTTCAAACAAGTCGAAAAGACCCAAAAAAAGGGACTCCAAGATATAGCCTGCTAAAGATTTGAGAAACTTTTACAACTCAACTCAAACTCCAACATCAAAGAAGCCAAACATCTCACCTTCGCCGTTTTATCACCGATCTTCCCTCACAGCATCCTTCGATCTACTAAAAAGAGGCAAAGAAACCAGTGTCTCTCATGTAGAACAGAAAGCATAGTAACATCAAAACTACTATCACACCGTTAGAATTACAATCGTTATCACGTACGTCATTTGATCATACCAATCTCCCTGAAAAAGGGTTGAAGGAGATCCCAGCGTCTCATACGAAGAACGCATCGTAACGTCTAAATTGAATCGTATCCTTACGACTGCAGCCGTTACATTTGATATTTAGCATTGAATCATCAATTTCTCCTTATAGCCTCCCTCAATCTGTTAAGAAGAACCATCTTAAAAAAGAGAATCTTAAAGAACAGTGTCTCTCACCGAAAACGTAACGCATCGTGTCATCGAAGCTCGTATCGTATCTTCGAGTAAACTAGAAACTAGTCTTCGAGTCGATTAGATTCGACTGAACTGAATCGAAGTGTTGGAAGCAAGGAAGTGTCAAGTGTGTCCGGTTGGAAAGGATCGGGTGGACCGTATGCGGGAGCGACGAATGCGGCCGGGAACGACGCAGTCGGGGCGAGGAAGCAGCGGCTGTGCACGGAGTCACTGACCTCTCATCCCCAATCACCGTCCAGAGTGTGATGTTTGATGCTGCAGTGGTGTTTTATGCGGCGACGTCGAAAAGGTGTGTGCATCCCGCGGCCCACGCGTCTCGATCCGCTCCACTGACCCAGTTCCCCTCGCCGACTGCAGTCAGAGTCACAGCCACCTGAATATGTTCGCTATCCTGCTCCATAAACCGCTTGCCTCCTTCGCGTTTTCCAGCTTCATTCAGCCGCTTGATACCGCCGCGCGATTTTTGCAACCTGCCATTTTTTGCCACCGAATGAAAAAAGGGATCGCGACCGTCTGACTCGCGGCGATGCTTTTCCGCGTTTTACGGGAACGTTGCGAATTTTTGGCTCTAATCGAGGGTACTTGTTGCCTAATTCGGGAGGCTTTGTAGGAGGTGTAGTCGGGATGATTAGAGTTCACGTGTGAATCTATCGCCAGATTGTTGTTTTGTTCTTCTTTTATAGGCATGGATCTGAAGTTTGATCATGATTTTTTTTAATTAATTTAGATTATCAAATTTTGTTTCTTAATATCGTGGCTATGTGGTTATGCTTTTCAATGGCTAAAAAGATTCTTAGAGTAGAAAGAAAGTATCTAGACGTATGAGGCGAAGCGATTAGAATGATTACAATGCTTTTAGAAATGGGTTTTAGAAGTTTGACAGTAGTTTGCCTGCATAGTGGAAGATTTGAAGAGAGATGAGAGGATGAAAAATGTTCTATTGTTTTTTTTGTTAAGTTTCCACTGACTTTTCGATATATCAAACAGTAAATGTAAGAGTAAAACGTGAAAATGATAAGAATGATTGTAGAAGTTTATTTTATGAATTTACATTAATAATAATTGACAAATTGCTCAAATGATATTATATACACTACTTCATAAAATCATGATATTTTCTATAATGGTAAATTAACTTTAAAATACTTACACACTTTCCTGTAAAACTACACTCAGATATAATTCATTTCCCAAACAATTACCACCCTATGTACAGTAACTACACTCCCATCCACTGAACTCTTTTTCTGGCCATAAATCATAGCGGATCCAAAAAGAAGATTCTTTCGTTTCAACTAATACCATCATTCGGCGCAGCTTTCATCGTGCAAAGAACACCTGCTACCCCTCTCCATCCTCCAACCTGTTTTTTCACCACGAAAATCGCAGTTGCAGAGCCAAGCTTTCGCTCCGCGATCGATAATCCCTCGACTCGACAACTCCCGGCCAATTAAAATGAATTTCCCGAAACAGAAAAGCAAACGTGGTATCAATGTACATGCATGAATTTCCACGCACGAATAGCTCGACAACTGAAGAGAAATTGTAAACGGGTTAACCAGGGGTTGCATTAATTTGCGTACGAGTCGAGTCGAGGTTCGTATAAATCGACATGCCTGGTTTAATCGATGTTAGAGAGTAGAACGACTAGTAGAGAGGAGGAAGGCTCGATCGATTTCCATCTGGAGAGCTTACCAAAAGCGTGGGACGAGGGTATGGGGTGCTTCATCTCCTCCGGTGAAGTGTCAGCACGAGTGTCGTAGGAATCGACGCAGCCAATGGTCCTGAACGAGACCACTTAGTCCCGACGGGTCACCCTCCAGAACGACG
Organism: Bombus pyrosoma; assembly: GCF_014825855.1. NCBI lineage: Eukaryota > Metazoa > Arthropoda > Insecta > Hymenoptera > Apidae > Bombus > Bombus pyrosoma. The sequence continues at coordinate 11,730,899 of NC_057772.1, forward strand.
AGACCATATCGTAGAAACGACATACTCCTTCTTCGTTCAAACGTCGATTCCCACGATTGGTATTAACGTTTGGACGATCGTTCTCGAATCGACGTTCGAGTAATTTAGATACAATGAAATTCTCCGTGGTGAAATGAAATTAATTGGAATTAAGATTTGACCGGCGGTTGGTCTGGATGTCCCAATTGATGGAAGTTCTTAGAAGACTAAGCGGTTGTGTGAAACGTTGAGTCAGTCAGAAACTACATTGATTGATTCGACGCTGTATTGAGAAGTAGAGAAAATTGATGATGGTGCAAGCATTATTATTTAAATTTATCTTGAAATTTATACATTGCGTATGTTTATTCATCTAATAAGAAATTGAAGGATTAACAAATTTACAGGGTGGATATAGTATGTGAAAATAGGTGAAATATTTAAAGTAAAGTACATTCCTATTTGTTGTAATATTTAGAAAATGGAACAGATCGCGATAGAGATACAGGGAAACAGGAAGTTCTAATAATAAATTCTAATAAATAAAATGATCTACAGAAGGGTGAAAATATTTGTTTGAAAAGAAAAAGGTTTATGAAATTGTACATGTCATATATCATACTTTGATACAAACGCTCATCTTTTTACATTAGATTTATAATGTATTCTACGTGAAACATGAAAAGATAATTTCATTAAGATCAAAAAGCAATATTGAATTCCTAAATGTCGAGAAGTTATTTCTTGATCGTTCCTCCTCTTCGACGCGATATTCATTCGAAATGAATAAAAAAGGAGAAGAAACCGTGTCAATCGAAAGATGTTCCGTGGAGGACGCCTCTCACGTCGTTCGACATCCTTTGCTCGTTAACTTAATTTCGAGTAATTAGAAGTACGGCTACTGTCGACAACTTTTACCGCGTCTTCATTCGACCTAATTTCGCGGCCACCGCTTTTCTTCTGTTTTCCCTCTTGAATTTCGTGTTTCGTCGGACCATGCTCTTTCGTTTTCGTGCACCCTCATCTCTGCTCCCTTAATCTAAATTCTAGTCCTACCCGAATGAACAATATTCTGCGAAACTAAGAATGAAATCAATTTCAATATTTACTCGCATATATGCGACAAACCTGTTCAATATTCCAGCGTATAATTTTATTAAAATAAAATAATAAAATATGTCGAGAATATTTTGCATTTGTTTCGTGAAATTTCTCGTATTGTAGCGCTACGAATTTTGGAGATATTATCCTATTTACGCTGCATAAGAGCGTAAATTTCAAATATTTTAACAAATGATTATGTACCATGTATTTTTTCGCAATATTTTCACAGGTTACCTGAAATAGTGAATATAGCTTATAGAAAACATTCGCATTTCTGTGGAATATGTAATATACACCAGCTTTATGGAAGTATTCGAATACTTAACATGGACAAATTTTATGAATATATTATGTGCGTTAAAAGAAACTCTTGTAAATTTTATTTTTAATTTTATTAAACATTTTAAAATTCTCTCTGAAACGGGGCACGACTGTCATAATTACAGTGATAGCATTTGGAATCAATCTGGTAATGTATATAAAGTTACAATGTATTTATTTCAACCATTCACTTAATAAAAAATTTATAATACATATGTATTATAAATATCGTTATTAATCACCTTAAACATGTAATTAATGGTAAAAGTGGATCCATTAAATACTAAGGTTTATCGATGTAATGGGTAATTGACTTTTTATATACTTCTGTGATTTTTATGATGTGTATGTTGTTATTTCTATATTCAGAGGTAGGATCACAATAGCTATTATTTTATTCTTTGGATAAATCTATCACACCGTTCTGAGCCGAAAAACCTTTATTGCACTTTCTTGCATGGACTAGGACTAAAAACAAAAGAACATCTTAAACCTATCGATTAAATCTTATCTATCTTATCTATCTTATCTATTGTAACTCAGGTTATCATTTTCAACAGTGTATATTTGCAATAAATATCTTGTAACTTCTATATGTAGTTTCGGGTTTGTTTCAAACTTTACCAATGTAATCATGATAGTTTATATCATGTCGTATGTTATAGAAAATATTGCATGTAACACATACAGTAGGATTCAGAATAAGTTTCCACAAGTGTTCGAATACTTTCGTGAGCCTGTATATTTAGTACATTCAGAACATTCAATTTTTAAAGGTAACAGTTGCTTAACTGTCGCAAATAAAACGAGATTTCAAGCAATTTGTCCGAATATTGCTGGTATCATATTCGGTTAACAACGTTACCTTGTGCTCGGTTTCGTTTCTATCGATCAGTTGCGAATCATGCAGGGAACAGCGTCGGAATGGAAAGTCACGAGACTCTGGTTATCGTTGGCGAGGCTCGAAGCACGGTTTACGTGACACGAGCTAGCGTGCACCGACGTGGCTCGCTCTATAAAACAACGGAGACGGAATTAGCCGTGAACGGCCGTGAAAAATGCGCCGAACGGAAATATACCAGGCCAAAAATAATCCACGAAGGTGCGCCATTTTGGAAGAGCTGCCTCTTCGTGTAATTGATTTCTGTTGTGTGCTGTCGTTAGGTCGTTGGCGCTTTTGCGAAACACCTGTTCTCTAACACCTGGCGCTTCTTATTATTATATAGTATACTATATTTTTGTATACTGTACAATTTTTAACATTTAACTCTTATCATTATTTTGTTCTAAATTGCCATATTTTGTATATACTGGTTAAGACGATACAGTTCTGAATATGAAATTTACGAACTTTTTTTTAATAGGTTTAAATTGTGGATTTTTGTACGTTTTTCTATAAACACTCTTTTCATCTTTTTCTTTTTCCGCTTGTTCAATTTACCGTGTTCTAGAAAATTAACGGCCAGCGTGCCTTATTGTTCTTTCGAAGATTGTAACATAATCTTAGAATTTAAATAATTCTGTGCTGTAATAGAGAAGTTAGGGTTAAAGAAATCCGGGTTTTCAAAGTGCAACGGGTTTCCAGATCCTGGGATAAGAATAATTAATTATTCCAACTCTTCCATTCAGATAAAATTGTAATCAATTATGTAACCTTTTATTTACAATCCTTTGTAAACCATACTTTTCTAGTATGATTTAGCTATAAATTTACACTTTAAATGTTTGGTTCATTTTTTTTAATATACAGAATTTTCAGATATGATAAATTCCATCTTACATTTTGCTCAAACATAATTACTTTATAAAATAATTTATCAATTATCATTGTTTACCACTTTTGCTCCTTTGAAACATCAAATATTTATAATCCACTTCATTAATACCTTCATGTATTAAAGTTTTAATACCCAATAAATACAAAATTTTAATACGTCTTACAATTTTTACATTTTTATATATAACATACAATTTTACATATAAAATTTTAAAATTCATAATAAACAATATAATGAATTACAAATTTTATATACAATATATTTAATATAAAAATGCATTAATAAAATAATATTAATAAAACGTATTTTACCATATATTTCCAAGCATTTAGAATGCATTTCCAAGCTCTTTCTCAGACAAATTTCCATTTTTTGTCGTGGAAACGACATTTCCGAGTAGACGAATATCTAAAGTGTCTCGCAGTTCTTGCGGTCGCGAAACAAGGATGGTGGAAGGCGGCAACGAAAGCGAATCTCGCGTGTTTCCCCGGAAACGGCACTTCGAGATCCTTCACGTAGAAGACTTTCGAGACTGTCTGAGATCATAGGGTGGGCCCTTTTATAGCTCACTCTCAAAAAGTACGCATTACCCTTGAGTAACGACGTGGACGTATCACGCAAGGGGTACGTCACGCGGTTGTAAGAAGCAGCCACAATGAACCACAACGACGATAAAAAATTTGTCAGCGACGTGCTTTGAAGAAATTTCAGAACAATATAGATTAATATAATAACGAAACAATGGATGCTATGGTATAATAGTATAGGAATATAAGCGCACAGAAGCATAAAAATATAGTAGTACGATAAAATGTACGATGGCAGCCACAATAATATTATAGGAATGCAATAATAAAAAAAATATAAACTGTATTATTATTATATAGGACTATGAAAATAACCATAGTATTTTTATATTTCTATCTATATAGTAATCTAACATTACGTAATAAAAATGTACTAACGTAACAAATTGATAATTCAGTTTCCATTAATATATGTTTTTAACACTAATGAGTATATACTCACTTAACAATATGATTATTCGATAATAAAACGAAATAGATTAATCTTTTCCCCTCGAAACCACGATTACCATAGACGAAACCAATGATAAATTTTCAGTTCAAACAACTCGATATGTTTCCAATTATTAGGCGGATCATTAATTTAGATCATTTTGATAGAACCGAAATTCTACGGCGTGTAAATTATTCCACGACCGCATCAGGATAAACGCATTCGTGTGGTCGCGAAGTTCTCCACTCCAGAGATTGTTGAACGAGAAATTCAATTTGGAAGTTAACAAACCCAGCCGGATTAAGCCGCAGCTAATTCTGTGTCGTAGCATCGGTGAACAGTGTGCTACTTTGGTTCGTTGATTTGCACACGCATGCGTGTGTGCCCTGTCGCTTTAATTCATTCCCATTTGTACCTTTGTATCTGTGGTTCATAAATTATCGGGTTAATTAATATTCAGACCTGATTGTACATGGATCGGCGGCCGTTCGACAAGTTGCCATAGTTACCAATTCTCGTTCTCACAAGTTCTTAATCAGGACCATCCTTCGAAAATTCATCCCAGATATTTGGATAATCATGAAATTAAAAGTGAACAAAACAAATTCATCTTGGACGTTTTCCATGTAAATACAATACAGCTTATTTTTAATTGTAGTGACATGAGTTAAATTAGAATGTTACAGTTTCAGAAGCTAATCTAGAGTAAAGAGATCATAGAAGAACTTTATTTCATTTGTAAGCAGTTCTTATACGTTCCGGAATATTAAAATGTTTGCGTGAATGATTTATATTAATTGCATAATATGTCAAACATTGCAGAAAAGTGTTCCTAAGTGTTAAATAGGTTGAGAATAAAAGTGTACTAAATCTTTAAATCTTTCTGATCGACGAAGTTTTCTATATTTTTACTTTTTGCTTATGAAAACTATACAAATGTTTCGGTTTTAGAGTTATATGATATAGTGCCCTTTTTAGTATTCTCTGTTAGAAGATTGAAGTGGCATTTCACGGGCTGTCTCATTATTGACATACGAGCACATTCACGTATATTGTCACAGGTGTGTCTCCCATTCATCAGTGCCATTTGTCCGTCAATCTACCGTTAATCAATCCTCTCGATCGATCTTTCCCTCAGGATGGTTATTGCAGTAGTCGTGTGTTTCGTCCTTGAACTTTAAATCATCTTAAATAATTTGAAAATTCGTTATTTTAACTTCTTAATGTAATAAATTTTAAGGTAAATTTTCTGAAAAGATCACATGTACCTATCGCTGAGAAATCCTCCAATACTCAAAACATATTTCAAACATGCTGCTATCTGTCATAATCCTTCATTAGTTTCACAATATCGCATATATCTCATAATTTGCATTCTCCGCCTTTCACATGATCGCAGACAGAGTCCAACAAAGCAAAAAGTTTGTCTAAATTATTACACACGAATAACACTCACAAAAATCACTCATTAATTCCTCGAGCGTATTTCTCAAGCGGTAAATGACAGACCGCAAGTTCTTCAGAGCTGTTATAGTTTTTCCATTTTCACATGCCTCGTCGACGAACCTTTGTTCTCTCTTTGTGTATTCGCCAACGAACCGTCTCGCGGCGGATAATCTAACGCTGTTCCCTTGTTTTTCCCCTGTTTCCTTCCTTCCTTCCCACCGTCTTCACACCTCGTGGACACAAGTTGCATTTTCGCGCGAGAAATTCGCGTTGACGCAGGAAGTAAGCAGCCTCTGGTATTTGTTTCTTCTGCGAATCGTTGGAAAAGAGCACAGGGGATGTTAATGGGAGACAAAAATTATATTTTAACTTTGCTGCATTTTTTAAAATAATTTTACATTCAATCACGTTTTCTATTTTATATATTTTCCAAAAATATGCAAGAATCGGAATAAAGTATACTTAACGATATAGCATAGAAAATGTGCCAGGTTATTGTTGATATCTATAACTTTTCATTTTGAGTTTGTACCAAAATTGTTCTCAAAACGTTAAAAATCTTTTTCCTTGTTAAAAAGAGTAAAATTTTGACGTAAGAAAAACGACATCAGTAGCAGGATTAGAATAAGCACGTGTCCGTAAAAACCTGAATTTGCATACACATTTGCAGTCTAATTTTAGAGATAAAGTGGTTCTTGATTTGATACTTTGCTGACATCTTTCTTACAACGATAGTTCATGAAATATTTCTATCAATTGTAACTAATTACCTAAAAAATTTGAGGCACAAAAGTTCCTCGTTTATAACACGTAACACGTTTACTACCCGTCTTCATACTGACCTACGTTTTAACCTGCTTCTCCTTACAAACTCGTTTAAAATCTTGCTCATTAATTTAATGCGAACATCATCTACACAAACTAATCTCTTCACCGTCGGTTTTACGCTCACCTACCCCAACTCCATCAAACTAACTTCGCGAAACATACAGTATCAAAGAAAAAGAAGGAAAAAGGAGGAGAAAAGAAAGGGAGTGTAGAGTATCAATATACAGCAGCTCGTGTGTTGGAGTCTCCAGCGAGCACGCGTTATCGTGAAAAAGAAAGAAAAGCCAAGAAGTCATTAACGGTACGCGAGACGACGAGGGAATGCGCGCACTACTCGCAGTTTCTCGCATTCCAGAAACGCGCGTCCTTCCATTCTTCGGCTCGATAGCGTAGCCGGCGTGTGGACCTGTTGTCGAAGGCCAAGCACAAAGCTACCCCCGTCGCTCGTGTTTCCGGGTCAGAGTTCAACGTACGTAACCAGCGAAGGGAAGTGGGAGAGTTAAACACGCGCACACTCGCTCGCGCTCGCGCCAAGGGAACGAATCACACATTCGTCAGAAACCGAGAACTGATCAAAGAATATCGCGCGAACACTCACGCGTTTCGACAACGTATCGTACCAGCATCATGACATCTGTTCTCTTCCTTTTTTCTTTTTCTTCTTCCTCTTTTTCTATTTTTCACGCTAGCTACATCGTAGCGCGACTTGCTTGAATTCGCTGGGAAATGGACTACGCTCAGCCTCCAGAGGCAGGCTTTGTTTACTGGGGATCCTCGAGATGTTGGCAATGAGTTTTAGTATTTTAATATGCCATTTTTTGTGTCGAGGATACATTGCGAAGGTTTGTGGAAGTTGGGGTTGGTTGGATTGTTGGGTCGTCGCATGGGATTGCGTGTTTATTTGCGAGCTGGGGCATGTTTTATCTTATTAGCAGACTGCGGATATTTGTGCCAATGTACATATATTTTGCGCAGATAATTATTAAGGAGATGGAATCTAAATATTGATTATTTTACATCAGACGTTACTCTATATTTTTGCATATCGTATGTATCACGAACATTTTCGTACTTTTCAATTTCCTATGAATACATTAAAATTGAAATTTTATCAGCAGCAAGTGTATTTATTGTTTAATTAATTAACCGTGGAAGTTAAGATCAATCTCGTCAATAAATCTGCTTTGTAATAGCCCTTGCTTTTCCCTTTCATCTCTGCAATTGTAATCCTCTATCAAGGATGACTTTTCCTTGTAAATACAAAGTCAAATATGAAAGTCATATTCGCCTCACCACCTATGAAAATTCTAGAAGTCTCTTTCTCCATTCCTCAAATTCAGACAAACCATATAGCATTTCCAAGGTAATAGTTAAGAGGCCAGCTTGCATATTTCATCAATGGCTTTAGTATTCTTTTGTGCTCTTGAATACCTTTCCTTTTTATCCTCTTTTCTCCTTTTCTCAACTAGAAAAAAAAGGGAGATAGAAACGTTTGAACGACGCCTTCGCAGCAATCACAACAATTTCATTGTTGTAAAGCATTTGCATTCGTAAGTCTCGGAGTTTGGAAATCGAGAAGTTTTATTAGAATCGAGATTTTCCTTTTCAGATTGTGCCCGCTCGAAGAAACTTCTGTTGTCTGTCTTCTTTCTTCCTTTTCTTTTCTTTTTTTTTCTTTCTCGCAAGATATTGAACTTTTACTACTCGAACTTTTTCCAGACCTTTACCCTTCCAGTTTTCTGGAATTTCTTTTAAAACCGAATGCGAACAAAGATTTTTGTATAAAATGTCACGGTAATCTGATTACTCGACAAATGGCCGTTTCTGTCGCGATTTTTGGAGCTGTGCTCGAGGAAATCTAATTATCGAAGCATCGTTAATTTTATGTATCGCGGGGCTCGCAGCACGCAATGAGCAGGTCGATGAACTGCGGCCTGAATTTGGTAAATTCCATGCATAATCCTGTAACCAGGAAGTACTAACGATTCAATTCCGACCGATCGTAATTCCAAAGAATTTATGTCTCCAATTGCTACTAATTATTTCGTACCGGTAAACAAAAGACGTTCCATCTTTTCGCTTTTTTCTTTCATTTATGATGAAAGTTACTGTTTTATATTATTTTTGTCATATTTTTTATCTTGTTTAGAGAATAGGCGATGTTACGAAAATAAAAATAGTTGTTGCTAGTGGAAATGTATAAAAAAAATTTAGAAGTTGAATAAAACTTGAACCAAATTAGGAATTTAATATTAATAACTATACTTATTCGAACTTTTCCACTACTCACGAATTATAAAACGCACACACTATAATTACATAAACAAGCTATACATATTTTAATCGACTTCTCATTACTAAGAATTTTAACACAGTGACAACGTGAGGAAACGAGATATTATACTAACATAGCTCAACGAAGTTGTCTAAAAAAGACGTGATATCTCGTTTATTTTTTTATTAATTAATTGTTTCGTTGTAAATTCTAACATATCAAAGCGCCAAAATGGCCCGACGCGAAGGTTACTAATTTTAATTCAAAAAGTACACGACGTCAATGTGTCGATGAAAGCTACTGTTTATCGGAAAGCATGTTTAGTTTGCGACTTCCAGTCGACAAAATCGGCAAAACTTCTCTTCAGGTTTCCAGTCATTCACACGGAGTAACCTCGTTATTACGATATTATCAAAGCCACGTTACACTCTAAACGTAGCCACGAGGAGTTTTCACTTTTATTTGTCGTAAAGTCGACCTGGAATCTGCAACCCCTTTCACGTGGTCGAGTTTAACTCGTTTTTCTATTCCCTTAACCGCGTCCGCCGTATCCTTTGAAATGATCCAGTAGAAAAGCCATTTTCCTTCGATTCAGCGTGTTTCCACAGTAACTTTTTTTTGCCGGTTCGATATTGTGTATGTGTGTGCAAGTGGTCGGTGAATAGAAAGCAACGACTTCGCAAATGTGAATAGTGATGGAGCGTGGCAAGCTACAGATCATGCTGATTCAGTAGCAGTTTAATTCGAAGAAATATCGGTTGAAATAGCGTTTCCTCAGGATTCGTTCGAAATCTTATCAAAGATTGTCTGGTTTGAGCTGCACCGATGTCGACGGAATAATAAATAAATAAATAAATATTTTAAGCTACAATCAATCGGGTTATATTTCGACACATTAATGGAACAGCGAAATTTCTATTACTAGAAAGCAAGATTATCGACGATTTTTGAAGAAATTTGAATAGTTTGATATGGGAAAATGATAGGATTTGAGAAGCGTCTGACAACAATGACATATCGGTGGAAGTCTGCCGGTGAAAAGTGTAGAGCTTTAGTCTGCGTTTCCTTATGAAATCTTGAAAATTCTGTAAAATTGTAAAATTGTTGAGATGTTATTGAAAGTCGAGAGGAGAAATGTTCGGCTCTTCGTTTTTTTACAAAATACTGAGAATTCAATTCGGCGAGACAGATTTCTGGCAATATTTGAGATATCGTGGGTAGTCGGAAGGAGAAATATTAAAAAGTCTCTTCGCTATGGTGTGAGGTGCCGACAAATTTCAAATAATAAACTAGACTGCTATGCTGAAAGAAGAGGAGCGAAGAGCTTTTCATTTAATTCCAGCAAAGCCCGACGGCCTTTCCATCGCAGATTTTTAAAAAAAGCAAGAGGCAAAAAGTACGTGAAAATATATTTACAAATCCTTGACAAAAATTCACATATTATAATTAACATTTGTCATATAAATTCTAAGTTCTAGCCAATTTGAAACAAAAATTCGATCAAATAAAGTTCACAATCTCGTTCCTAAAATCTCATCCCTAAGTCCTATATCAATCAAAAATACAATATTCTGGAAATCCATCATCTAATATAAATTTACCGCATGATGCCTACTCTATTGACACACCTTTCATATCCTTTTGCGAAACATTTATCATCACCTTCAATTTGATCTGCGATCAAAACGCTTCTTCACGGCCGTGCAGTTTTATTCTCGTTGATATTTTGGCGAAATGCCTGGCTGTCAATAATAATACGCTTCGTAGTCTTCGATGCAAAAGTAGTCATCCACATGCTTGGAGTTAATCTTGTTGGCGGACTGATTTATGCACGTGCCTTCGTTTAATTGCACGCCAGCAGTGGCGTTCCATCATGAAACGATAAGAAGCATGCAGATAGCGTATGAACGTTTACGTTTCATCCAGGACTGTTCATGTAATTGTTAAAAGTTTCTTGTTATGGACAGAGAGGGGAATTCGTGGAAGTTGGAGCAACCCTTGGAGGCATTCCAAACGGGGTTGACTCGATCGCCGCAGTTTAAAAAGCTATCACGAGCAACTTTTTTCTTCGCATACACGCGTATCGTCGATATTCTTCATCTTCATTACGCGTGCAGCTGGCAATCGTTACATTTTCCCTCGTGAACTTCTTTCGGCCTGCTCCTCCCCTGTGACCAATGTTAGGTTCTCTTCTTTGTGTGGTGTGTTGAGAAATGTCGATATTTTAGTATACTTTTAGCGAAGATCTCTAGAGCCAATATTTGCACTTCTTATGCTTCGTAATTCTGGAAGAGCTTCCTGAAAGCTTTCCGGTGTGCCTTTAAAATTTGTAAAGATATTCTTGGATTTTATTATTACGTTTTTTAGTGAGCTGCATTTAACATGGATGTAAGAAAAAGGCTACTTAACGGTGTTTTTGTTTAAATATCTCTGTATCCGATAGTTTGAATCAACTAAAAACGTAGAAGCAAAATACAGGACCTTCTATTATATCGTTATTTTTGTGTCGTACCTTAACATTGACGATATTCGTGAACTGAATACGTTTTTAATCTCTTCATGATGATCACGAACGAACAATGTAAAACTTACATTGTTATCACGCAATAGGCAACTTACTAAATATATATATACATATATATAGTTCCATAATCTAACTACAAATAACTGTTTCATCGCCATCTTCAGAATAGTTCCCAAATCACGTCTAGACTACTCATAATGGCGATCTAGTAGATGGACGCGAGGATCGTTTTGTTCTTTTTAACGAGAGAGTTGAGATATATCAGTGAACGAAGAAAAAACCTTGGACTCAGGGTGGAATAAATACAAGGGAATCGTACGGTCCAACAGCGCCCGTGTTCCCACGACGTAAATCACCCCCAGCCTCCCCGTTTCTTCTCGAAAGTTCTTCAGGAAGAATAAACCAGACGCTTCCACGTTGCATACTGAATAGATTCAAGCGCGGGAAGAAGACTCGATTCGATTTTTATGGGAATTCCGTGCTCCTACCCCTTCGTTCTTCGTAATGAATGGAATCTGCATTCTGAAATCGTTGACTCGTACTACTGGCGGACTCATAAATGAGATTATCGTGCTTTGGTTGGTTGGTTAGTGTGCAGTCTGCGTAACGAAAATTATCTTTCTTCAATTAGAAGCAACTGCTATTTTAATTAGATATTTTAGTTATGTGTATGTGTAATTAGTTTCTATATATTTATATGAATATATTTATATTATACATATTTATCAATACGAGAAATAAAATAGATTCCGGATTAACATTTTTCTTTTTGACATATGTATTTCAATTTACTGGAAACTTAATTGGAATTCCATCTATTTAGACACGTATTAGAACGCGAGTCCATTATCTACAGAATAATAGAAAAAGCTATTTCCAATGTTTCTTCGGAATATATAATTCATATAAAGTTAATTTCATTTGTCTGGCTTTTATAAAAAAAAAAAGAGTATTTTCACCCTACCATAATGTTATCTACATTTATGGACAAAGTATCATTAATAACCTTGTGTGTATTTAAATCCGCTCAATGTGGCTCAATGATCGGAACAATTTTTATCACAGAGAAAAACGACAATTCTCTTCATTCGTGTGTTTTTATCGCGATTTCCGCTTCGCTACTTCATTCAAACGAAGTTCTCCCTTATCTGACGAACGGTTTATAAGGGTTTTTAGCGTTACTTGCAAAGCTAATGCAATTTCCTTGGACTATCCATTAGTGGACTCAAAATTTCAACCCTTTTGAGCCACCTACCGTCAAGATGCAATCTCGATGCGGTTTAATCTCGTTTATGCATTAGCCGGAATAGTTTCTGGCACGTTGTGGGGGACTGTTCTCTTTTAAGTCTTTGTCTTTTACCATCGAAAAAAAGGACTCGCTACGTTCCGATGTAAAGGTACAGCGATCTTTGCTTCCGTTCTGGAAGCTTTTCCATTTCTATTACCTTCGATTTTTATCGATAACGTTGCCTCTTGTATTACTTAATTAACTTGAAATACTACTCCTGGAAAGTGGGATAGAAAATGAAACTTTTTATCGTACAAATGGAAGAAAAATTTCCGATATTTTCTTGCAGATATGATATTTTCCGCTTTTATGACGTAATTTTATCGTTGAAATAGAAAGAACATTTGGGGCAATTTTTTATTATATTTTGTTGGTAATTTTAGCATTTTCTATTCTTACAGTATAATTCTGAAATCCGCTTTTCGTATTTAATTTTACATTTTACGGCTCGTAGTATCATTTTTAGTAATTCATCTCTGCAATTTAAGCAAGTAAAATTCAGTAGGATGTTCTAAACCGAGAGAGATACAATCGTTTCTCGACATGAAATCTCGTTAAATCAGCCGACGTAGATCCACAATTGGACAGGTGTTTCAAGCTTTGGCAAACTATTCTCAGAGAAGTTGGTGGTGAACTTAACCGACAGCCGTTTCATTTCCACGACAATTACATGAATCTTTCCTGGTCGTGGGGGGAATCGGGAAATCCGAGAATTCCCCTTCGTTGCCCCTCGATACCGACGAAGCTTAATGGTTTTCCGGGATTACCAGAAGTGACCATGAATCTTCGTCTATTCGGTCCTCGGAATAGCTTTCCCCCCTCATTAATGAATCGATCATCGCTTGCGTCAGATTAATTTCATTACCCACTTGATGGCAATCGTAACGCGATAAGGACTATCCTTATTGAATCTATATTTCATTCCCTTCGTAATATTATTTTACTAAACGATAATTTGATCTTTTCACAGCCAAAAAAAATTTTTTCCACAACAAACATAATCCTTTGATCTTTGATAAACGTATACATATAAAATATATTACTGAATCTTGTATAACAATGGATTGCCATAATTGGTATAAAATATTGTCGTTTAAATTCAAACTATTATATTCATTTATAGACTAGACTATGGACTTCTATGCATTTATACAAAATTCGAAGTTTAAAAGTGGACAAAATGCATACGATATACGAAACTGTATAAAATATTAAAAGTAGAATACTCGTAATTCTTCATATGTAAAACGAATCTCTGTATAACATCGTATAATTTTGAAGTCATATACTTTTTATCGATATTCTTTCAGTCTATTTTCATATTTACACAGATATTACACCCCTTTGTGACTCCAAAGCGAGAAACATCTGGAGGTTGATATTTGCTGGTTTCGATTTACGCGGACTTTTATATTCAAAAAAATTCGGGTTGTAGAGGATTAAGTTTCCTTTCTTCAATTATGTCCACAGAAATATAAGTCTGCATAAAAATTCTCAATCTATTTACGATCCATAGGTACCAGTCGAGAGTTAAAAATCCTACGCTATCATGACTACCAATTAACCATCAAGAATCGTATCCACCGCACGATTATTTCATATTGTCCAATATCTCATCTCGATTGCACTCGATATGTATATCGCATCGTAGAAACAGTCTAGACGATCTCCAACACTCAACCGTATACACGAGTCACGTAACCGGTTCAAACCTAATCCCGCGGATATCGAGTTGGTAAAATGCATCGAGATGCGACTAGATATTACGCTGCAAGCCCGATGAACCTTGGGAAGCCTGCAAGGGTCACGAAATTGCGTGGTGGTCGATCAGTTTTCAGGGATACTGTACTAGTGGCGTAAATTGCGACTCGACTCTCGACTCTTCAGAGGATCGGCGATCGATATCCATCCGACCCCTGCACAAGGATCTATCGATCTCTGACTGGCTGAGAATAACTCTCAGGAAAATTGTTGGTTAAGAATTATTGGTCGAACGGGAAGTTCGAACGGCGAAGGCAAAACGAGAGAAAAAGGAGAGGGAGAATGTATCAATCTCCGGGCAAGGGAGATGTTAATTTTCTGGCAGAAGGGAATACTGGAAAGTTTGTTGGAAGTTCGCTGGAAGTGATGTGAAACGACGTGGAAGTTCGTTTCTTGTGGAGAGTGGAGAGAGTTTAGGAGAGTTCTTGAGCCCCGGTCGAGAGCATAGAATTTTTACGGCACATGGAGATGCTGCGACCGTGTCTTCTTTCAGCTGTGATGAAGCTATAGCCTGGGAATTTTGATAGTCGGCTTGAATTTTTCATGGCGAAAGGTGGATGTAGTTCGGAGAGAATTCAGGCGGTTTTTGTTCTTTTTATGGATAGTGTGTTCGTGTAGAACAACGAATTATTATGTAAAAATTGTTCTAATAAAGATTAGAATAATAGATGAGGTTGAAAATGTGCGTAATGCAATTTTCGTTGATTGTACTGTCTTCGAAGTATATAAATTATATCTTCTTCAGCATATAAATCAAACGGACAAATCCAGTACCAATTGGAAACATCCGAACATTTATTTATTTCCCATAATATGAAATAACGTAATTATATTGCAAACTTTAATAATGAACAAACTAAAATCAGAAACACAAAGAATATTATCCACGACCGATCAAACGAATAGAATTCGCTCAATAATAGGTGCGATCGGTGTTCGATTTGCAAATGGAGGCTTTCGCCTCAGTATCGTAGATAACCAATAATTGGCTGAAAATTAATTCCACGCCATCGCGCATCGATAACAGAAGAGAAAGAAACGAGGAACGTCTGGTACAAGTGGCGTAGAAACGAAGAATAAAGGGAGAGGAAAGCATAGAACACGATTCGTGTTTACTCGTTCGGTTGAAAGAGGAAGACAATTTGCCAGTCCGTGTGGAACATCGATGTCAAATCGAAGGAAAAATAGCGCTGCACCCGCTCGCGAGGCTAGAGACGAAAGTTTTACTCTGGTTTAATTAATTGGTGCTCATTTTCGAGGATACAATTGGTGGCTTGCTTGTTCGACAGTATTTTCTTTACGATAAGGGGATCTAGAGCAAAATACGTAATTAATTTGAAGAACTTCGTTTGACGTTGGCTTACTTGGAGGTTTAGATTGATGAATTTTTTGTGAGAAGGGTTATTTGCTTAATTTATTAATAAATTCGCTAATTTATTACTCAAAAGTAATTTGCTAATGTCTCTGAAACTTCTTCTTTTACGCTTGAAATTAAGTTTGCTTTATAAAGTTCCAAAGATATTACGTTACTTGGACAATTAATTAAAGTCCTATTGTATTAACGTTTTGAAGAAACAAGTCAAGTTGGTCGTATTTTATATTATGAATAGAAATTTCATTTGAAATAAAACTATTGTTTTTCTAATTATTATTGAACGCGCATTAGTACAATTTTTTGTTATCAATTTTCACTTGGTCTATTCTAACACAAATCTCTATTCTGATAAAACAAGTCTGTACGTGTCCGAATACTTGCCGTTGTGAGCGGGTTGACGGACGAAAAGAGTTGCAAGCCAGACAAATAAATTACAAAGTGGACTGTATGAATTTATTGGATGCGTGACTATCCAGGGACTGTCCCTTCGTCGAGCCGTACTTGAACAATGACTGTTGGTAAGTGACTGTCGTGTCCAGTGGTTGGACTACTGACTATTGGTATCTGACTGGATGAATCTGCCTGGATGAACTGCCTCGTCGCATCTGACAGTCAGATCACCATCTGGAGGTGTCGTAAGATGGGGGAACAACCCTACTCTTGATGACTGCTCCCTGGCGCCTCTGTCCTTTGTATGTGGCGACCAGATCACGACCTTGATTTACACCAGATGGAAGATAACAACTCTTGAGGATTATTCTTCGTATCTACCCGTTGTGTGCGGCCAGACCATGACCTTTGATTTTCGTAAGACGGAAGGCAACAGTTACTGACGTCTGAGTCTTCGCATCTGCCCCATAGTTATTCGCTCAAGATGAGGGTGAAGGTTAAAAATAAAAAGTTTGCTTCTCATACGGAGTTGTTTATGACGCTACTGGCCCTTCAAGAGTTTTTCGGGCCTAGGCCCCTCTAAGGGCCCACTCAGCAGTGTCATGAATCCTTACCCGTTTCAATGTTTTGGAACATAGTCACTGTTGGTTCGTTAAAATTGTTCCTTTTTAACATTGCAAAAAATACTTCTCAGAGTAGTAAAGATCAGTAAAAATAGTTCTCAGAGAAAATCGTTCCTTGCGTCATTCTGTTTTGTCGAGGCATTCGAAATCTCATTATTACGAATTATTATCTGATGTTAGTGATTGTCGAAACATCGCCGCAACGAATTTACGTGGAATACAACAATCGATAAGCGTAATAAAGGGAATTCAATCGATAATCGATGATCAATGGATAGGAGAAGGTTCAGCGAAAGGAAGCCAGATGCAATCGATGTAATAGATGACTTCATTCCGCAGATAAATCGATGAAACTTTGCTTCACCAATTTCTCGCGTTAAATTTCGCACGTATTTCGATGATAAACATCTGCCGATTCTTTCACGGTTTCTACCATTGGAACCATTTGCAGCGAGCGTTATACCACGCGCAATGAAATCCATTTTTTCGCATAGGGAATAATGGAATCGTTGCAGCAAATCGACTGTGAAATTTTCACGAGCTCGTTCGTCCCATAGATATTCTAGCGGTCGGACAATTGACGTGCGGGGGTGGTGCGGAAAAATATCTGGTGCCCTGCTAGAAATCGATAAAAAAGTTTGGATATTTCGGAACTTTTAAGTTTAACTTTTAAGTAAACTTTTTAAATTTAAAACGTATAGAGAAATATGTATCGTCATTTAAATTTTAAATTCAGTTTTTAATAGAAGAAAAGGAGGAATTAGTTGAAACAGAATACTCTGAATAGAACTTATTAAAACACGAATAAAAGATTACTAAAAATCCTTTCTTTCTTTTTTTTTCGTTTTTCATATATTTTCGCGAGAGATAAAGAGAGATTATAAATATCCTTATTTAAATTTCAAATTTACTTTACAGTGAAACAAAATGGCCTTAAATAAAATTCTCACAATTAAAGTAAGACACGAATAAAGGACTACTGTCTGTTGCTTTCTTCATCTTTCTTTTCTTCTCTAATTTTTTTCTCTCTATTCTCACGACAAATGAAGTATCTTTATTTACATTTAAAATTTACTCTGCACTAAAGCACAATTGCTTCAAATAGAATCCTTCTATTGTTAGTCACAATTATTAATTCACGAATAGAAGTTCATTGTCTCCCTCCGTTTGCGAGAATAAAAAGCTCTTATCGAAGACCTTTGTACATCGAGGAAAATTAATTTTAGTTAAACATATTCGAGATCCTACATTTCGACGATGTATTATTCCTTTGTTACTTTATACGCACTTAGTCATTTCCATTTGGCGATGCGAAACACAATTAACGACAGAAACGAATTTCATATCAGCAGGGCGAAATAACTTGATTAACTTTCTCAAACGAAAAAGCGTTAGACGATGTTGATTAACACTTGTAACGGAGCTACGAAAACTAGGTCACTAGTGCGGAAACAGAATTCTAGGCTTTCTTGGTCCGCATTTTTCCACCCGCATGTTGCTGGAATCCAATAATTCTTAATTGGACTAAAAGCAATAACGTGTTATGAGATATCATCAGGCTCAACGAGTTCTTCTCATTGTACGAATCAACCTTATATTGCTTCTATTTTTCTAGGAAATGGGTGGGACAATTTTTGTTGCGTGGATGTAGCTATGTATTACAGGTAGTTATTAAACTTTGACGATATTTTATGGAGTTTAAATTTATTTTTAAAAATACAGTTCCTTCGTTTATAAACACTATGAAACTATTGGTTTCATCAGTTTCACTCGTTTTATAAAACGAATATATTAATAAAATTCGGTTAATATGTATCTGCTACTGAAAAATTTGTTTGGTCGTTGTATTTTAGTCAACGTGTTAGTCGTCATTTTTGGTACTAATTTATTTTTCCGTAGTATTTCATCTTTTAGTAATATTTTTATCGTATTATTGCCCAAATTCAAATCAAAATCTGAAGGAGTACGTACTTCAGCAAACGCATGATATTAATATTTCTATAATCAAAGTTTCGTTTGTTTATGAAAGAAAAATTATGAAAGTAACTAATTAGTTTTCTAAAGATTTTAATTTCAAAGATCTAACAATTTCTGTAAAATGCTATTAAATTAATAACTGTGACCTTTTGCATACTGTATGAAAGCTACGTTAACGAGAGAATATTTTAGTAACATCACATAAAATTTTCATTTTTGAAATATGAAAGAAAACCAATTTGTCTATCAAGAAATCTTCCAAAACTTGTCACCAAAAATTTCGTAATTCTTCTCCTAGAATTCCCCAGCTACGACGATCCTTCATAGTTGCGCTAAAATAAAAATAATTTCCAGCGGACCATTCCGTATATTTTGTCGTTGCTAGTTCTGCCGAGGGCCAGAATTCATAGCTTGAAACTTCCGGTGGAGCAATAATTCTGCGAGCTTGAGAGTCGTAGTCACTGTGAGTTTCAAGTCCCAGTAGTAGAGACGTAACTCAGATCTGCCAGCATCAGTGGAGTAAGGCCGTGCTATATCAGACGCGTCTGATTCCAACGCATTTTCAACACGTTCTCAATGCGTTTCCACGAAAACATCGGGATCGTTAATGACACTCGATTTCTGTCTGTCGACTTGTCGAACACGGCTTCAGAATTGTTTTTTCGGCGATTTAACGCGATTCGAAGTTTCGTCGAGCGTGTGATTTTGACGTAAATTACCGTGTGCTGACGATTCGACAGACATATTTTAATAAAACGCCGCGAGAATAAGCTGTAAAATTCAGCTAGAAATATATATAGAGCAGCTAATTAAATTTTTCTCTGGTCAGCTTTTATTTTTTTCATATTTTTATTCGGTGTCAATATTTTAGACAGAAGATTTAATCGCTTTTGGATTGATCGGTTGTATAGCCTGAATTTTTTTAAATTGAATAAAACAGAGGCAAGCCTTTCGGTTCGTTTATTAAACGTCCATTGAATTGACACAGTTCGTGGAAATTTCTAGATATTTCTTTCATGCTGTCCTTTCTTTTTTGTTTTTATTATTTTGTTATTTCAGTGGCTTTGTTCTGCGTGTGATTAATAACGTTCTATTGATGGATTAAGTGTGATATGCTGTTGTTTCGAATTGCGGATGGTGGCATTGATTTTATGGTTTTCCATTGAAATTAAATAACACTTTTAAATGTCAATTTTAAATGACAAATATGCGGTGTTCCAATCCTAATGCAATATACATGTTTCATATAAATATCTAGCAGAGTGACAGAAATGATAAATCTGGGGGGAAAATGTCCTATTGGTGTGTTACTTTTCTCTCCTGAAGGAAGACAAACATGGGTAAAGATTGTTTTTATAAATTTCACATAAATTACGATCTAAACATAGCTTCGGAATTCTCTGACACTGTATAAACACGGAATTTAAGGGCATCATCGCATCAGATTAATTAACAACTCGTGAACGAAGTATTGTACAAGCTTCGTCACGTATTTGCAGAACCGGCGTCGAATCCCGATCATTGCGTATTCTCCATTGATCCGTCCTTCTAGCATCGTCGTTAATGCATCACGACGAATAATCCGAACTAGAAGCGGCAGCCAGTAATCAAGATAATTAGCGTCCAAGCTAGGCAGTGGAAAAGATCGCGAAACGCGTGTACAGTTGCTCGCGAAAGTATTCTAACACGTATAGACACCTTGTATGAGTATATTATGTGCATTGCATGAGACATTCTGAAATTTCATTAGCACTGTTACAAGACTTGTATATCATAATTATATTGATCAAATTTGAAACGAATCTGCAAATGTACATGGAAGCTACGAGATATTTAACGCAAATATATATTTCGTGGAAATTGTAAAGTCATTTAAATAGTCAATTTTCTATTGTATCGGTAAGCCTAGATATACAGTGGGACCATTTTTAGTTCTTATTATGGCTTTTCATGTTGTGTGCTAATCTTTCTTACTAAATATATGTTTGCGGTAGATATTTTGTAGCTTCTATATTCATTTCAGATCAGTTTCAAATTTGAAAAATACAACAATTCCAATGGAATTTCAAAAAGTTTTATATAACACATACAACATATATGTAGGTATATGTATAAATTATACACGGTGAAAAATACTTCTATAAGCCACTGTACTCGTGTGAACTTAATCTCGTGTCCGTTCATTGCTCCAATATTTTGCTGGCTCGTTACTCGCATGTAATCAACCGAGTAATTCGTTCGTTGCTATCTGCTTGTGCTTTACAGCGAAAATCGACACGTGCAGTTGTTTCATCGATGTTTTGTTTTCGTAATTTGTTGATTTTCCTAATGGATTGAATGTTGTGTTATCGTTATATCGAGGTATTCAACTGATCGTTGTGTTACTTTGAACAGGTGACAACGAATAGCTTATATTTTCGTTATTTGATGTTTATGTTCTGTTGGTAATGAAAAATTTTACAATCAAGATTAGAAGTTGTTTAGATATTATCTGCAAACATACTTTTATTTATAAATACTCTTGTACGAGGAAAAAGTTTAGGTACAAGGAAAAGATAAAGGTAGTAGAAATTAGATGGATGATATTGACTTTACCTTGGAACTTCTACGAGGTTACGTTCATATATACCATAACATAAAAGGAAATTTTCAATTATCTGTTAGAGAAACTGGCAACACGTAAAATTGAGAAATAATTCTAATTATTTCTTACGTCATATAAGATCGTAGGTTTATGCATAATTTTCATTAATGTTGCTATATTGCCCACTATTTGATTTCATATTAGAGACGAGATTATCGTCAATGCTTAGAAAGTGATTTTTCTTATTTCTTTGATCGAGTACTTAGATGAAACATATCACTTCCATATAATAAATTCAAAATCAAAACAATTGATGTTCGCTGGATTTATTTTATTTTTAATCAACTTCCAACCTACTGATGATGTTTAGTGATAAGATTGGTTAACTGATTAGTTACCTATGTAATCACGCATTTTTTGATAAAATAACGATGGAAAGTTTTTCGTATCAGTGAATGCAGACGAAATTAACAAGTTGTAATTCTTTGGCGAAGTGCTCGATTTAGGTTAAAATATAGTCGATATTTACACGCCAATGAGAGAGGGAAGTTAACTAGAGCGTCAAACACGAGAGAACCATCCACAACTTCTACTCGTAATCTGTTACGCGAAATGAAATTTTTGTATCGCGTGATCGCTCTATGCTCGTTATCAGGACAGTTCGAATATTGATTTCGTCCGTTCCGTCTCGCGATTAATCAAATTCAAAACTGTCAACCGAAAATCGAGCATATATTTTTTCTTTTCCTTACAATTTTAATTTCGACGTTAACGTCATCGAGAAATCAATGGTTTTATTGCTTTTTCAAATTACACGACAAGTGTGACACATACAAATTTGATTGTACATAGTTAATATTATCATAAACATTCGCATCTTTTGTGTGTGTGTGTGTGTGTGTGTGCGTGCGTGTACCTCGATTATGTCACTTGAAACTTTACTTGGCACAGATAGCTATAAGAAACACATATGTAGCAACATTATTAAGTATACCGATTCACATCTAGAAAGACTATTTCGCATGAATGATCACATCCTGGTCCATTATTTCCTCTGGAATATTTACGTTTATCGATATTATTCCTTTATTCCAGAATTTGCAAGAATTTTGTTTGGAATTCATATGTAAAAATCTTTGACTCATGTTCAGTTTCAAATAATCTCTACCTAAAACTTAAAAAATTCATAAAAATTATTTGTTATTAGTTCCCAGTAAACAGTTAGCAACGTTTCAAAATGTAAATAACAACATTCTGAACCCCCACTTCTGTACGATCATTTACTATTTTGCAGTTCGATTTTCGCGCGAACGTAACGGTGCGATATCGAACGTTCACTGGTGAACGCGAAGCGACTATTAAATTCTGTAACAGTTTCATTGCGATCGATTTACGGTAGCGAATAATTGATCGTGTGTTGCACTTTCACGTGCTAATGCAACATCACGTACACGACCTGCTTGCATCACGTCGAATTCCTCTGATTGCTTCCTGTTCTATTTATCAATGACGAATATCGATATTTTGAACCTCGTTCTCTTTAATTGGATTAAACGCTTAGTTTTAATTGTCGAATAGAAATTTTCACATTATTTTTCAATCTTCTAATTCTTCGTTCTCTGTCAACGGCGTTACGGTGATATCTGTAATGTACAAAATTTTATTTGGTTTTATCCTCACCGAATGACGGCATTGAAGACTAATATAGAAAATAAATTCATAGATGATCCATTTATTTTCCAATCGAAGCTTTTGGTCTCTTCGTTATAAAACTGTGTTTGAATTGCTGGATGATCGTATCGAAAAATTCTTCAAATTCTTCAAATACAAAGAATTAAAATGATGGTTATGTAGAAACCACATTTTATTCTTATAATCAATGAGTTTGAAGTCTTTCAAAGAAAATGTAGGATAAAAGTAAAATGAATTAAGTGCAGAATTGCTGCATTGGAACGAAAATGAAGCAGATTCGTTAAACTTCTAACAACGTTTATTAAGATTCTTTTTGAATATAACAGCGTCAAAAATTCACTGGAGTAGTCAATTTTTATTCCGTGCATCATTATGCTAAACTTAGTTAGGTATTAAATCAAGCTTTCCAAAAGTTTTTATCGCCCGCCTGGAACTGCATCGTCATTAACGAGCCACTTAATCCGCGCTTCGAGCTAAGTTTGTTAACGTTTAATTGAAGTTTATGGAAATTTTAAAGGTGTACTGAAACTTTTGTTTTGTAAAGGATTTATGTACTTTGATTTTTTATTCCGTTAATTTCTGTTGTAATAAGTTCCAACGAATATACGTAACACAATATAACATTACAGGTTTTTTCTTGAAGCTGTTTCTTTGTGGAATTCGGTTACAGTTACCTTTGAAGTTTCTCAGTTTTTACACATCTCAAGTTTTGTAGGAGACATTCATTAATTTTAACACACGAAATGTTTCCTCTACTATCCAGAATTACAGGGGAAATGCTTTTCAAAGGAAGCATGCTACAGTGAAAATATTTTATCCCTGGGAACGTCAGATGAATACAATTCCTCTTCTTCTTCCTCTTCTTCTTCT
Organism: Bombus pyrosoma; assembly: GCF_014825855.1. NCBI lineage: Eukaryota > Metazoa > Arthropoda > Insecta > Hymenoptera > Apidae > Bombus > Bombus pyrosoma. Next base: position 11,754,734 of record NC_057772.1, read on the forward strand.
TCCTCTTCTTCTTCTTCCTCTTCTTCTTCTTCCTTTTCAATCTTTTTCTGGAAGTAATTGGCGTTACGCATTACACATACATATTTAATGTGTAAATTATTACTTGTGTTAAGCTTCTTAATTGTGTAGTGGAAATAACGAAGTTGATGTCATCGTTGTTAGACGTCATCGTTGAAACAAGAAATACAATTATATACGCGGAGAATATGGGAGTGGAAAATAGATTAAACATTTTAAATGATATGATATGAAACTAATTAATGTAAATATACACGTACACTCATACAGAAAATTTCCAAGAACTTGTGAATAGAAATTCAGGAACGACTCGATTCTTGAAGTATTAGTTTCCTCGATTTAAAGGAAATTAATTAATTAGATAAACATGTGAATGAATATATGGATTGTTTGTTGATTCAAAACAGAAATAAACTCATTTTAATGTAGTTCGAAATAAAGATAATTAACACAGTTGTTTCAGCTAGTTCCAAAAATCGTATGAATTTAATTAACACGGTTTCAAACCGACCAATGAGATGTTTTAAATGCTATTTTGCACGAAACTAACCAACAACGTTAATTAATGGGATACATATAGTAACATTTCGAAAAAAATATTTCAACTATTTGAATTAATTGTCTTCAACGAAGTCTCGAGACTCGTATATTTAAACATTCTAAATTAAAATTATCATAAAATTTTGGCAAATAACGCGTTTAAACAGATTATATAACAAATACCATAAAGTAAAATATATTGTACAAAATATATCATGTTCGAACTAGCCGAGCATAGACCCGCCTTTATACAACGAAGATTAGTAAAAAATATTTCTCGCAGACTACGACGTATTCCGTTCTGAAAGGGTTAAAAAAAAAAATAAAAAACAAAATTTAGAAAACGTTAACAAACACACCAAACATATACATATTTGCAATTATTATTTCTACAAACCATCGCTTCTCTAAACGATATAAAACCTTCCACGACTCAGGTATCTTGAACAAACGAGCCAGTTAACGTTCATCGAACGACACTGGAGGCAATTGGTTCTCGCCGCTGGAACCTTGACACGCAGCAATAAATGTCTCTTCGCCCCCTCTCTTGTCCGGGTGAAACATTAGAGAACGAACGCGAAGCACGGAAACGGCTTGTCGCAGACGATTCATCGAAGCGGCTCGTTTCGTCGAGTTCCGGCGATCGCGGCCGATCGTGCATGGGTCTCTCCTGAACGATCCGTTAGCCTCCGTTCGCCAAATAGGCGGCCAGTTTCGCGCGTGACACGCACCGGTATCGACGACGGGCCGCGGTGCTGCGCCATGCGGCCACGCCACTTCCGGTCCGCTCGATTCTACCCGACCGCGCCGCGGAAATCATCGTGATGCCTAGCTCTTGTGCTCTTGTGCCTTCCTCGTGATCGTGCAGCGTGCGCCGATGATGGGATATATTATGGGCTGCACGTGCTTCAAAGCTGCCATCCTGTCGCATCTGTTTCAAGGTTGGTGCTTCAGTGATTATTCCATATTCCGACGATGGCGGTTTTCCGGCTTTTTAACGGACACTGTGAAATTATGGGACGTGTATCGTGTGGTTACGCGAAGCGAAAGGTTCGTCCATAGGGAGTGAATTTTCGTTCATCGAGGATAAAGATCGTGACAAATTTTTCGGACATTTATGCCACTGTTTGAAAATTCGAGGTCGTTAAATTAGATCGTGGAAAGATGATTGTGTAGCGTGCTTTATGAGTATGATTAATAGTCTCGAAATTGTAGAATAATTTTTTAATACCTCAGAGGTGAGCATAGTGTTTCGCATTTCATGAGCAAACTGGGTCATTCGTAGTCAAGCCTTAGTTCCTTTTTCTATTTTAGGCTCTGAAAAATATGAAAAAAAGTTCTAGAATGCTCATTAACGTTTCTGGTAAATGGATAAAAGAAATCTTGAAATTAATGTTAGTTGCGAGGAATTTTTGTATGTATTACATTCTTGAGCTATATTGTATCAATTTATTGTACTTACTAACATCATCATAATCGTGCGTTCTAAAATTATTATTATAAAATAAATTATTATTTATCCACCACGATATGTATGTCGCATAATCATTCGTCCATTAAGATGTTCGAGAGTTCAATAAAATTAAGGATCGGAGGGGAAGAAATTAAAATGCGAGATTCCATTAAAGTTGGTAGTGACCCAGTTTATTTATGAAGAGTTAATTTTTCGTTAAATTAATTCTATTAAGTTCACGGTAGATAATGAATAAATTACTTAGTACCTGGCAGGTATCGAATAACTTTCACGACCTCGAACTTTGAAATATATAACGCAATACAAAATTATAAAATAAATTATGAAGCAACGTAGCTTCGTATAAGGAAGTTTTGAAGAAGCATCGATATAAAGAAGGATTAAACTCGATGTCTGACGCGCAAATAAAGGACGCTTACGAACGCGTTCTTAAACGGACCTTGAACATCTCAAATATTTTGTTTCTACAAAATATAAGCAGTGTTTAGTAACTGAGCGTGAAAGAGCAGGGAAGCGAGGAACCAAGGTTCGACTCAATGTTAGACCTGTTGATTTGAAAATAAAATGTTTCAATGCTGTGTTTAGAGGAAGGATAATACAGGAAATGTATATACATCAATCTATTGCACTGAGACAACGAAGTTACACGATTCCCAGCGCAGTAACGAAATTAAGAAATCGAAACTAGTATGTGTTAAATTCCATCAATAAAATATAAAAGTTTTATAAGTTAGTTATTTAAAATATAAAAGTTGAAAGTTTATTAACGATAGACAAGAATTAAAATCTTTCCCAGTTTTTAACATATAATTCTAAATATAAACTTTGAAATACGATGTGTACTTTGAAATACTAGTACTTAGTAATTAATTCGATCATTTGAAATAGCTATTTAAAATAATATAGCTTATTAATCGTCAATTAGTTTTGAGACCACATGAAATGTCCATGCAAGTAATGTTTCACGATGGATGAAATTAATATGATAATCACATTAGTATCTTAAGTAGAACCGGAAACAAATCGTTTTGGAATTCAAGTACCATAACGTAAGCTATACTGTTAAGTATGTATATATACTTCTAAAGAAGTGTGTAATACATTCCTCGTCTAAAAGAATAACATGTCCTAAATTTACCTAAGTCTTTTCAGCTCAAGAGACATAATATACCACTTTTTATTTCTTCATTTTCTCTATCCGATTGTTAATAATTTTAAGTCCCAATTTGTATCGTCAATCAAGTAATCAATTTCCATACAATCGATATTCCTGGTAATGAATACATATTTGGATAATCCATGTCTGGTTAATTTGCATCGTATTACAATTATGTGATTATAAGAAACTCGATCTCGCTAATTCTCTGCTATTTACTTACGTTGGATGATAATTCTTATCGTTTATTGTTGCTTGATAATTTATTATTACATTTTTCATTGAACACATTGCCGACTAAATTATTTTTAAATGTACGAATAACAAGTTGTATATTTACAATTTAATTGCAATTTAAAAATTCGTTTGTTGAGCTCTACTTGTTCTATCGTCAAACTTGTTGTTATGTAAATAAACTTATTAGCATTAGAAATTTGAAACTTGTAATTTGTGAAATATCGTGAATAATATTAACTCGATTGTGCAAGAAACAAGAATTCAGAAAAGACGTTTGTGATATTTGATAAAAGTTATGTAATAATATTTGCGAAACGAAACTACCTTGTCTATCTCTGTAAACTATCTCTGTAAATTGATCATAAATCGTTCGGAATTTGTTATAGAATGAAAGCTGGGGAAAAATACTCGTTCGATAAAAAAAACTCACGTACTTCAATCTTTTTTTTTTTTTTTTTTTTGTTTGACATCGTAAAAATGAAGCAATAGAAACGTATGATTGCAGTAGTTCACAAATATAAACTCTCTACCCGACGTGCAAAAATTGTAGATAAACTTCCCATGATCGTTACCTCTGCAACTTTCAGGAACTTAGATAAACTTCTTCGTAATCGTTATTTCTTTCTCGCTTCTAACTTCTATAACTTCAGATAAACTATGTTAGCAACCTCTGCAGTTTCCATCGTGTTAAGCGAATTCGCAATCATGTAAAAATTGCCATAAATGAATAATGACCGTACTTTCGTGTTTACGTCACTGAACTGAACATTAGTCTCGGGTTTCTTTTATAGTTACGCACTTCAAAAGGCAAAATGGTCTTACGGGTGCCAACTAAAATAAATAAGATTACTAAGATTAAATCTACAGAATTCTTCTAAATTCTTCCAAAACAAAAGAAAGATTACATTTAGAAATTTTCAATATTGAATTTAGCCTTAATAATTATTAAGATTTTAAATTTAGAAAATTCTTGTAAATTCTTCCAAAATTAACAAATACTTCAGGCACCCCAATTAAAAGGAGAATTTAATAGTAGAATAGTAAAATTCAATAAAAACTCATCAATAAAGAAGAGCAACCTGGATTTCATCATACACGTTCCAAACATCGTAAGAAACGGTATAAACACATTTAAACGATAATAAACACGAAAAGAGAAATTTTACAAGTGAATTTTCATGTTCCCGTAACACAAGAATTCTACGAACACCTGTACTTCCACTTACATTGAGATTTTCGCACGCGACAGGTAGTATGTAACCATTTCAGATAACTGCTTTGTATGTACAATGTCTATTGGCACCTATCAGGCGAATTTATTGCGAGTGTAAACACGGTGCAAGGAAAAATTCGCATATGAGTAGGAGTCGGGACACGCGAACTTATTGTGAGGACGTGAGTTAATATCTGAGACCAACGTAAATTTTCGATTCCGTGTTCGATAACATGGTAACGTTGAATTGCAGGTACATACACGCGCGCGTATGTGTGTATGTCGAAGTTGAAGCTAGTTGGACGTTTTTGTAGCTTGGATAAAATTTATCGAAGCTCGAAATAAAATTTTTTTAGCGTTGCCACTGACAGAAGTTACGATTTTATTTCATTGGCTCGATGCAAATTTTTTTTTTTTTTTTTTTTTTTTTTTTTTTTTTTTTTTTTAGAAATTGTATTCCATCGTGTTTCTTTATAATCCAAGGTTGTTAAATTTCTATGTCAATGTAATTAGTTTTATTACAGAGAATGAGATCTAAAAGGAGAAAGTTTGTGCATGGTCTGGATAAAATCGATTGATAGAGCAATTGGAAGTAAAGGATGTGGGTTAAGTACTGCATACATATATACAATCAGTCCGTTCTTTTTCTCCTTCAAATTTTTTAAATCCTCTTAATTCCATAGCATTTCGAATGCTTATTTTCTATATTGAGATTATTAAGGAAGCAATGATCCAATTCAGAAAATTTAATTTAAGAGATTTATGGATAATCTCGATGAGTTGATTTGATAGATATGTAAATCAATTGAATCAGTTGAGAAAACATCTAAACAAGATGTCTAAGAAATATCTATAAGGAATACTAACATTTTACTACGTTTCATTTCCCAAATCATATGCTATATAATCATAAGCTATCCGTTATTTTTATGTTACTTAACCCTAAGCTGTCTGGAATTTTTCAATGCAATTGTTTCTCGGAGCATTCATTCAAGCTTCTTTGCCTCTTGTTTAACTAAATTCCACATAAATCTGCACATTTGCATCTGTTTCATTGAACAAAATCTTTAGATTTATACACTATTAATTTATGTTTGCAACTTGAAACGGCATATTTACTGATTAGTCATTCGCGTAATAACAACTGATAATCGCAGCTAGCGAATAATATCTATCTGATTCTCATATCTGATTCAAGATACTGAACTTGGATCTGCAAAAAAGAAAGAAAAAAGAAGAAAAATTCTCATCTATGGTAACTTATCACGCCAAAAGCCCGCTGAATAAAATCTGAATCAAAAAAGAGCGGCTGCTATAGCGTGCATCTACCAGTAAAGCAATTTTATATAAATCAAGTAGCTTAAAATTTTTCCTCGATATATACGAGACTCGTTTCCATTTTCTTCGGCCATGAATTTCTCCATAATCTCGGGAAACCGATACCTATTTAAAAAAAGACAACGAACGATATTTTACATAGGAAAAGCTCGCAAGCTTCGATGTCATTCAGTGTGTCGCGATCGTTCGTTGATCGGAAACGATAATTAATGACACGATAGAATTAATTCCTGCAGTTTATACGGAAAGTTATCGCGGTGGGAAACATTATTTCACGAAAGTAATTTAAAATTTTTAAAGCAACCACCTCCCCCATCAAACTGCCACCCTCGTGAAAGTTTCTCTCATTTATTCTCTTCTTTTTCTTCTTCACTCTCTTCCTCCTTGAAACCGCAAGTTCGTTTCTTCGCGAACTGTGGAATCGATATCGCTACATATCAATTCGACGAGTGCTCTCGAATGTTCGCCGATAAAATAACAACACTTTTGCGGAATTCGTTTATGAGGCTCCAATTTCCTTTTTCTTTTCGTCTTTCCCTTCCCATTTCTTTCCCTTTTCTTCTTTTTTTTTTTGGTTGCTTTCATTTTTCATTTTTCTTTTATTACATTTGTTCTTTTTCTTTTCATGTAACAAAATTATTCTGCGTTTTTTTTTTAAGCAAGTTGGTGAACTATGTTTTTAAATTTTATTCCTTTAAGAAATTTTCTTTAACTTAGTTTTTACCGACGAAAGTGAAAAACGAGATGAAAATTATACTTTGTGAAAGGAAACTTTTGGTTTCAAAAAATGTCATTGAAAAAGTAATTAAACCATAGAAATAGTGAAGACGTGTTCGTGATTAGTATTCTTCGCGAAAGCGGCCTCGTTCAGTAGAGTTACTGTTATTATTCGTGTCTAATTTAATTTAACTTCGACGTCGTTCCCATTTAGCTGATCGTAATGGAGTTCCGCTGTGGTCCATTTCTTGAGAGAGGCAAATCGAAATAGTTCGAAGAAATCAAGAAATTTTATAACGTTGAAATAATTAAATTAATATTTGATCGCCAGAGAGCGGAAATATCAGTTCCCGACTTTCATCGATTTGAAAAGTTCTTCCACTATATTTGTCATACCATAGATGTTTTAATCGAAGGATGGAATTTATTTCTTTTTAGAAATAGTATTAGCAGTTGTGGATAAGATATCGATAAGGTACTGACAAGTATTATCATAAAAAAATAAATAAACTATTAATATCTATTAATAGCATAGACATTGCGCATGGATTGTTCCAAGATCAATATTCTATCAAAAATAAACAATTTTTAAGAATAAATAGCGTTATATTGAATTATTCTACGGTAGCTTTAATATACTATGAACTCGTCCTCGGTCTTACTATTTGTAATTTCATAACTAAATTGTAATCCATTGAAAACAAACAAGTATCCACGTAAGTTTCGCATTATAGCATCGATGAACAGAAAACCCCTTTCCGCTAATTTCTTTCCATTTCAAGTTCCCTTCAACCAAAGATCTATACCACGTTGCAATTTCTATTTACATCCCATAAACACTACAAAGGGCACGTTAACCAACTAACATATTTCACGGTACATAACACAACCATTCCAAGCTGTCGGACTGGCGTGACTTTCTTTCAACAATTCATTCTTGCTCCCCATCAGATTTCACGGTAGGATCCTAGGAACGGTATTATCGGCCAGTTTGGAAAGTCGATGTTGCGTGCCGTTTCGCGCTGGAAACGCGCAACAACGGCTGGAAAAACAACGTGTGCCCCTCTGGCAAGTTCCACGAGACCACTCCACGTGGCCGGTCACGAAGTAGGTAATTAGAGTTGCACGTTAATTTATACCGGCCGAGTGGAGCACGACGACGAGAAGAATGCTGGCGAGGCAAGGTCTCTTTGCAAGGCGCATAATTCCTTCTGTTCTTTCGTTCCCCTTTGTTTTTTTTTTGGTCGAAATAGTTTCCAGTGAAATCTCCTTTGGGAGAGCAAACTTCATCACCGCTCGAAATAAGCAACGAATCATTTATTCAAGTGACCTAATCGCACGTTTTGGTGTTTCAGCCTGAAAATTTCTCGACGTTGTTGCGCACGTTGAACGTCAGATTGAAATTACACAGGCGTAACGTATGAAGATCGTAGAAAGACATAATACATTCATTTTTGCCAGTTTCTACTGTGTAAACATGGGTGTCTATTGTTTAGGCTGGACTGAACATAACTTTGAGCTTTACTTTATGGTACTTAACTGTGTAATGTATCTCAGCAAGTGCATTTGTCAAGAATTTCATGATATTCTGAATTTGAATTTCCAGTGTTTGAAAATATTATATGAATCTTTTTAGATCTCCTTGAACGTTTCAGGGGTTTCGCGAATCTTTAAGTTCCACATTAAATTCCACAGTAGAGATCAACTATCCGAAGTTGAAAGATGAAGTAATGCGTTACGAATTTACCAAGTTTCTTACGATGTTATAATAATCAACTTCTTTCAAATGTTCAAGATAGTGACAGAAATATCCCATAGCACGTAAAATATAATGTTTCCTTTTATAATTATCGTTAAACATATTATAAATCGTATTATTATATTTAAAAGATAAAATTATGTTCAAAATGTTCTGTATCCATTTTCCTCGAATTATTAAATATTCGAAACTCGTTCGATACGATGTATTTACTAAGAATCCCCTCCAAGGGAAGAATTTTTCTAAAGTGTTCAGTCCTTTTCCTATTACAAATATACGAGGGACACGCCGTGTTTGTCTCGGCTACTTGTCTTAATATTTAACTGCATGACTTAGCTTCTGTTCTTCACGGACATATTCACGCGTTGCTTACGGAAAAGATCATTATTCAAGCAATGTAGTCACACCTAATTTGCTTACAAAGAAAACCATAGGCTAGACTAATCCGTGACTACTTACCATGCACGGCACGCTAACCATACTCGAATGCACACACAACGAAATGTCTGGTTGGCCCGCGAGATGAAGTGTTCCTTGCCACGCTAGGCTCAAGAAGTTTGTATTATTTATGAAACGAGTGCTACGATCTATTTTGTAGAATTTGTTATATTTCTATAAAATTTTTTATTGACTGAGATGTATTTAAAAACTTGTAGACGAACGCTCGATTCGTCAAATTGTCCGAAAGGAGGAGTAGGAAAGTGATAATGAAATTTTGTAAACTTCAGGTTTTTTCTGAATTTCAATCTAGTTGAGTTCCACATACTAGCTTTTTTCAGATTTCTTTTTATTTTCAATTAAATGTTTGAGCTTGCGATTCAATTATTGTAATTTCAAATTATTACAATATGCGGCGATTATCTATTTAAAGAATTTAGTATCCATTTCATTTGGATTTAGAAGATACATGTTCCAGCTTCCGTTTTATTTCCACATTGGCGAAGGATCGTAGCTGCAGAACTACGATTTATTACACTCCTGCGTTTTAAAATCCAAATCTAGTATAAAATTGACAAGGAAATGTTTTTAGCGCGATATTTGCTTTCGCATCGATGCTTCTTTCGGCAAAAAATATTACGAGTTTAAGAGGTAGAATTTACGATATTGAATCGCGAGAAAAATTCCATCTGAAAATATTACCGGTGCCAAAGAGCAGATCTTTTTCATCGCCGATCGAATTACATAACGCGATATTTTTATTTCTCAATGCATCAGGGTATAAAAGCTTTCCGGCATACGAAGTTTACCAAAGGCGGATTTTTCTTTTTCCGAAAAATTTACCATTTTTTCCGTGGAAATCGGCGAGAAAAAAAGAATCGCTCGGTCGAATATTTCTGGACAAATAACAGTCGCAAACAATGCATCACGACGAAAGGTGCTTTCACACTGTTCATACTGGCCTGTCGCGTGTTTGCGTGTGTGTTTGCGGTGCATTCAATTGCACGACGACAGTATGACCAATAGTCTTTGCTCGTACGAAACGGATGAAAATAAAGGTATCGCCACGATCGATGTATCCAGCCGGTGGTTTTCAGAGAGCAAAGCAGTATTTTCTGAATGTTCGTCGCTTACACGTCGCTGTTGGTTCAGAATCATTTTGACAGCAATTAGTTTTAACGATATCGCAAGAAAAGTATATTTCATGATAAAAAAAAACTATTTGATGAAAAACAATTTGAAGTTGACACGAACGTAGTGGATGTTGTCCAAAAGGATGGATGTACGTTAAAATATTTTCTTTCAATGATGTTGTTTATTGAAATTTTTTGAAAAAAACTGGATGTGTTTTATCTGATATTGTTTCTGTTTACAACATGCCTGTAAAATGCTATATGTCGTGAAAAAGTATGAAGTATTATTTTTACATATTTTTAAACTAAGTCCAAACGGATGAAACAAACCCTTATTATCAAAGAATCGAGAACAATTATTAAACTATTATTACGGACAATGTCCTTACTCACTTATTGTCTAAAAAAATTCAGAAAATGTTTCATATCATTGTAAACAACACCATACAAGTCGAAAGAGGTCGAGACAGTCCCTATCCCCAGCCCACTGCAATTAGATCAATTCGCAACACGCAGATTCGCGAGAAAGAAAGAAAGAAGCAGGATAGTCGAAACAATTATCACGATGAAATCGTGTAACTCGGTCCACCCATGTTTTCTCTGTATCGAAACAGAGATCGGGTAGCAGCCCTCGTTACTCGTTCGAATACCGCGCAAAAAGACTGTCTTCTGCGCTGCATTCTCCAGGGCGCTCATTAATGGAATATTCGCGAGTGATAATTAATTCCGCTGGCGGATCTTCGATAACAATGGCTACCGGATAAAGTCTGCTCGCTAATTGAAATTTTAAAGAGCACACCGAATCGCGCCCCTGCTGTTTAGGCGTTCGCGTCGCGAGGGATGCGAGATAATGGATTGTGTCGCGTTTTGACGTTACTTGGAGTTCCTGTATATCGTGAAAAATCATCTGACGGCCGAGAAAATTGAACACGCGATCGACCTCGTGTTGAAGGCGACGTATTTAAGAATTATTAGCGTCACGAACTGTGGCTGGGGATGAATTAACCATTAGATGCGATGCATATACATACGTGTGCAAGGATGTAACGTTTTTCCCCGATGATTTTTTTAAAGACTGGAAGTAAGAGATAAGATTGTCAAAGTGACAGGTTCTTTTATTTTTATTCTACGATCAATTTCTTTTATTTACGATTGCTAAAAATACGCAGCGCCATTTGGTACAGTTAATATAGACAGGGCTTTATTGCGATCGAGATACCTTGAGGGTAGCTATATATATATGCTAACATTATATAACATGCACCATTCTAATTATGATTATACATATACATATAGATGTGGTATACATATTTAGATACAAAGTAGAATTGATTGTTGTAACGTTGAGCGGGAACTGTGTTGAATTTTTTATTATTTAGGATGATTTTAATTTAATCTTCAGAAGAGTCGAATTTCTTGATGCTGTTTAGTTCTATAAACGAATTCTTCGTTGGATTTTTAGAAAAATTTGCAATTTAACATATTGTATAATTAGCATTAATTATTATAAACACAGTGGAAGTTTATCGTGGAAGTGAATCGTGTCGAAATACGAACACGAGTACCGTTCGTTTAAGTGCAATTCCCACGGGGAATTCTTCTTCCCTTTCTTCTTCCTTTTCATTAACCCGGTAACGCGTGGGTTTTCGTAGAAACGGCTAATCAACGGCCTACATCTTAATTACGTCGACTGAACGTGTTCGTTTCTGTATGATTCTCCCTTTCATTCTCCACCTTCCCTCCTTTCTTTTTTATCGACTTTTATTCGCGTTGTTTTCCACAACGTTGGCTATAGCTTCGCAAGAAATTGTTGTTCAATACTTTCTAAAGATAGCACGTTCGTGACGCAAATATTCTGCTCTTTAATGCACGAGTTACATGCTTCGACTTTGTTGCTGTCTATTAATCTACTCCGCTTAAAACATAATTTCTGTTTATTAAAAATTTTTGTTTTTCAATATTGGGACATGAGACATGTAACAGCTGTCTATATAACTGTCTAAATATTTATATATATCACTATAGTACTTTATAGCAGTAAGTAATATGATTTTTATGAGAGTTCAGTTTAAGACTATGGAGATTACTATTAGGAATTTTCTAAGTAGAGAAGAGAAAGTTTAATGGAAAAATGATAATTACTGATACCGTAAAAATATCTGATTATTCAATAACAAAAAGTTTCCACCAACAATATACGAATACAACATTAACGATCGAAATTGTGAATATTAAATATTACATTTTTAATATATTAAATTAACAAAAATCTACTAATGTCAGTGATCAATGCATCACTTCAATTATTTTATCAAATTAATTTGTGTCGTTAATGCAATAGAAAGTTTAATCGTCCGTGCGATTATTTGGAAAAAGAATGGAACAATCATTTGATATGTCGCGAATTAAATTTAAATTATACCGTTGCATGAATATTAATTGACGTTCGACGAGTAACAGTACGCAGATCAAAGAGTATATAACTCGTCTAATTTTCTGATTCATTTCGAGCGAAATGCAATTTGAAAGGGTATGACGGAAGGTGCTTATATTCCAGTCACTATACATACTAATGTCGCTAGTAATAAGCTAATAGTTTGATTTGATTTTATGTAATTTTGCATATATTGCATGAGTGACGTTAAATGTGTAGAGAAACGTGCCGCAATTTCCATGTAAATATATTACTTGTAATCGCGATTAAATTTGACATTGTTTCGTAACTGAAATAGCAATACGTGTGCGAAATATTGCTTTAAGCACGGTGTTTACGATTGAAACAGATGAAATTAACAGTAGAAATTTGAAACCTGAATGAACCTATTTGAGTCTTTAATATCGTGATGATTCAAAGAAAACATGTATGCACTCATGATTTATTATTTATTATGATGTTGGAATTTAACATAGTGTTTTATCTTTTTGCTTCAGGTATGTATCACTATACAAACAGAAAAATGCTTGGATGAAAGATAACGTGTATCTGCATAATCTTCATTTTCACGTAAGTATTTGCTAGTATAGTACCCGTGAAACAGAAGAATTCGAATTTTTATCATTGAGCAATATTTTTACCAAACGCTTAATTTATAGATATTAACAATGCATTGTGCATAATACGGGATGCATCGGACAGATATTAGTAATTATATTAATAACTTTTAATTATCATAACATTAACATAGTACATAAACGCGAAGCTATACATTCTGTATAAATTTGTAAATTTTACGTCATTGCGTTTTTAATTGGCATAACATTCTCATTCGCTGATCTTTAATGATGTTAAACGACCCGTTTATTATTGTTATCCCCACCCCAGTGATGGTAATAAACGGAGTCGCAATTAATTACTGCGACGAAAGATTCCCAAGCATATGCAGATGCAAGGAAAACGCAGATTGCGATTCGTGTTTCGCCATTTTACGCGAAGCGCAGCTTTAAACATGGACGATTATCGTACGCCATCTCAGTGAAACAATTCTTAATTGCCCGTTTAACCTTTGCTAATTGCAAGCTATCATCGCGTTCTTCACCTCTCATTCTCCAGTCATGTATTCTAACTCTTATTATCTTATCTCTTTTATCGCGAATTCTTCAGAGGAATTAAACAAAACTCGAGGACATTCAGATAGAAGTTGACTAAAATTCGATTAAATATTTCGCTAGACATCGTCGTTATTATACCAGACAATTTTACGAAAGACATGGATCTCTTCTTCGCGTATCTTATAGTTAGGCTTAATTGGTATTTATTTTATAAATTTTCAAATGACACGTGAATATGATGTACGAAGCTGTTTGGAGTTTTACGACAGACATAAAAACCATGCATCCATTTATGAGAGAACTCGTAAAAGCGTCTGGTTAGATCTCCATGATATCGATCCCGCCTAGTACTTTTTTTTCGCGCGTTGTGCACTGTAGCCCGTTGCCATCTGGTGGAAAGCTTCTCATATGTCGTCTCCCAACATTCACGCGATCGATGAAACCTTATCCAACGATGTTACGCTGGTTTAATAGCGTAAAATATTTGTCAAATTCGTTCTTTTCCAACTTACTAAATGTGTTCTTCGTACGAGAGGTGTGTACTTAGCGGTTGAGAAAATTTAAATATCCCGCCAAGAATAATACGGTTGATAAGCCTGTACCGATAGTCGGTAAAATATTTTCCCCTAGCCGAAGGCGTTAGTGAATTCCGTGGTTGGAAACTAGCGCCACCTAACGATGGCAAATATACTCGTAATATAATTACAAGTTAGTGCAAATGGTTCTTCGTATATCATACACAGAAACTGGTCCGGTGGTTAACATCTCTTCGACGGTTCTGTGCAACTTTTCTGAACATTCTGTTACCGTGCTACGGTAAAGCAGTTTCAATGGATAAAGAACAGCCCTAGAAAGGGACGAAAAGTTACCGAGTAAACATAATGTATCTCAAACAATGTCAAAATGTTGATATAGATGTTCTTATAAATTAATGCAGCAAAAAATAATGTAATATTAAATAATAATCTTCTACATGAAAAAAAAATACATATTATAAGCTCTCCTCTCGGATCAATTGGATAATTACGGAAAATGAAATTTATCCATTAAATTTATCGGATGATTGATGAATGTAGTGTTTATAGATTTGAGTAAAAAACTTCCAAACAACGTTTATTTTATAAATTATGAATTTTACGAGGTGTCTGTGCTGCACCCTTCATACACGATGATGGATTTGCTGGACGCAGTATTTTCAATAGTATCCGATTATCCGGCGGCAGTTTATTAATCCATCATTTTTCTTGCTACACGTGGTTATTGTCTTTAGTTTGTAGCGGAGAGTCATTATTCTTCCTTTATTGCCGTTATAAGCGATGAAACTAGGTTTGCGAAGCTTCGAAACATGACTCGTGCTTTCACGTAAATTACTAGCTTGATGTAACAGCTTATTTAAAATAGGAGACGATATTTTGATTAAAATATCACTACGGTTTGTTTAATAAGGAGATTCTGAGATTACAGCTCTATCATTGTAAAACCAGAGACGCGCACCAATCGCACTATATCAATTTACCTTGATGCATCGTTAAATCAGCGTCCGTTTTTGAAGTTGAACAGTTTGATAAGTGGAAGAAACATTAGGTTCTTACATTTAATTTTATAAGAATTTCAGCTACTGTTTTAAAACTATATATAAAAATTCTGAATTTGAAAATTTTAACTCAACGGTTTTAAATTAATATTATAGAGAATTGTTTCTGTGATTCTTCTTCGAAAAGATAAACAAATTTATTTCGAAATTTGCCATACAAAATTATCTTAAAAGCTTCGAACAATTCTTAAATGTTTGATCATTCTAACGTATATTTCTTTCTAATTCATTTTATTTATTTTGAAATAATTCGAGTGGAAATCTGTACCACACGCCTCACGCTTTTTTTACTCATCTTCGAAACTTCAATCGAAAGATTCCCGGTTAGAACGATCGCGCGTTAGTTGAAGGAAAGAAATTGAAACCGAAGAAACCGAAAACGGAAGGAAGTGGGGAAAAAATCCATAAGACTGACGAGGGAACCGTGTTTCCTCGCGGCAACTTAGTCGGATTTACATTCGTGGAAAGCACGCAAACTCCCTGAAAGTGCATACGGGGTTTCCTCCCCATGTACGATCGCTTTTACTACCACCCCCACGGTGCAATTTCAACGACACGCTAACAGAGAATCCAGTTTCGCGAGAGTTCGCCACTCGTCTTCAACCGCCTGCACAGATTCTGCGGACGACTTCTGTATTGACTTCCATCCCGAAGCAAACCGATGACCCAATTCCCTACAGATTCACCCCTCGGTTCCTCCGGTTCGTTCAGCTACGAATTATTTATCAGCACATCCGGCTACAATCGGTTTAGCGTCCTGCGGTAAGGATGATACTCTCCCACTCGAGGACGGGTCTCTCGAGTACCCTCGTCTCGTTTCTTCCAACTGATCGTGACCGCACACGCCTTCTCCGTCTCTGAATCAAATCAAAAATAGCTTCGATCAGGGCTTTTTATTATTGGGACAAAGCTGGTTTGGTAACATTGTATTCTTCTCGTTCTTTCGTGTAAGCTTTCTGATCTTATTTCACCTGATGATGGTTGTAGGTTGTAAGGAGAGTAGTCGTTTAATGGAGGATTATATAAATGTAGAGGTAAGATCAATGAAGGATATAATATTGCGAAATAGTACCTATTATACTGGAAGAGTCAAAATACAGTGATACGCTCGGTATACGTTTCAAAGGCATGGAATTTATTCAAGAACTCTTGAAGAACATATGTTGCATAAATTGAAAATCGATTGGAAAGATATAAAACGCGCAGGAATACGAATTAATAGAGATGAGAAACATGGATCAGTCTGTAGGTAAATCAATATGACACGAGACTTATTTCGTATTCAGCTTTGAAGTTTACTCTATGTATATGTGGATGTTAGGCGTGTTGTTAGGTGCATAAGCTAAAGCAATATGTTTATTTCTTTTTTAAGGGGCTCTCTTATAGGATTGTATTGTCTTAGATTTCCAGGAAAAAATGTCCTTTTTATCAATTGTTAATAATAGAAACATATTTTTCTGACGTTTTAGTAAGGAAGAGACAGTTTGTTAAGATTAGGATCAGCCTTCAACCAAAATAGATACGTTCGACGTTTCGTTAAATAATAGTTGGTTAAAGTGTAGGAATGTGTATGTGTAACATCGAGAATGAAAGAAAGACTTCAGCCGTCTGTATGGTGCTTTTATGTAGAAATTTCAACGGGATGAATTATAGTCCTTCGCCATATGCAACGTTCGTTTAATAATAAATGACGTGAAATCCGATAGAGGCACGACTTTGAAAACTTTGTTGTAAATTTCGAAGGTTACTGAATGCGTATCCACTGTTTCCATCACATGAATATTTGCTGAAAGATCCTACAGATCGCTAATGACAAAGTATCATCCGCTATCTTCTAAAGTTCGGCAACTAACTTCTAAGCCTCTTAAGCATCGAGAGCTCAACAATCTCGTTTAATTCATAGAATCACTGCATAGTGTGCCATTGCAAAATCCATCAACTGATCGCATCCCGAATGCCGCCAAACATCAGCATTACTAATTTAGTTCACCATTTACTTATCGATTGCTTCTAGCAGCGAAAATATTTCTTTTAATTACTTGGCAATTTTTATTTATTTTATTGTTAACCATGAGCCGGTAAAGCATCGTGAGAAGGATAATTAATTTAGGTACGTGTACGAAGTATGAATATTAAACAAATTAATTTCATATAATATATTTTTACATTATTATTATTATTATTATTATTCAGGTTTCTTTATCTAAAGCATGGTATTGGCTAATAATTCTGCTGTAAATTATAAACTTGTAACAAGGTTCCAGAATCGATTAATTCATTCTAATATATTCCACTGTCGTAAAGAGTCATTTTGTCAAAAAGTCAGTTTGTAGTTCCACTGAGAAAATCCTGCCTAGGACTTTCTAGAGCTCGAGCTTTCAAACATTTTTCAAGGATTCGTCAGCCTCGTCCCGGTTGCACGGTGATCACAGGCGACGCTTTACTCGACTCGCGCCTCTTGCATCCGCGTCCTGGACGACGCGCATCAAAAGCACGCATGTGGTGTATCGTAATTTTGTGAAATGCCTGGCGGCCACTGAGATATCCTGGCGAGGCTCGTCCTTAACTCACATCGACCACTGACGTATGAATCAAGCTGTCCAACCTCTGAATCGCACTCGTAATAATAGGCGCCGTGTGGCTTTGTGCTTGCATCAGCTGCCAGAAGTTCGACCAAGATATTCGTCGCTGCCAGGCGCCGTAGTATTTTCGCTAACCGATCGGCCGCTTCTTATTTTTTAATCTAATTCAGAGGGCTTCGTTCGACGTTCCAGTTATTTTTACTGGCCGAGGATTGAACGAGTGTCGATTCATCGGTTTAATTCGATCGGATAAAACCGCAGAAGGAAATTTCGGGTAGTCGAAATGGTCGCGAGCGCTGAAATATTTAAAGAACTTAACGCGAGTAGGATTTTTCAGATTATCCATGAATTGTTTACCTTTATAGCGAGTATCTCATTTTTTACTTTTTGGCGTTTCATTTCTTTCTTTTTAATTCTTTTTTTTTTTTAATTTACATTTTTCAAGATTTGGTAGGAAGAGGTCGATTTTTTTTTAATTATTTTTGATGTTTTCTCCTTGGATTTGGTTTCTTTCTTTTTAATTACTTTTCCCCTTTCCTTTTCTCTTCTTCACTTCAATTTACATTTTTCAAGGTTTCCCCGCGAAGGGATGATGGTTGCTGCTTTGTATTCTTGCTGGAAGCGATTGGAAACGCTTAGGCTATTGTTCGAAGCGAGAATCTCTGCCCTCATGACGAGGAATTGTTCAAGGTGGAAGAATATAGTTTCTTCGTCTTTGTGTCTCTTAATTGTGCGTTCTCGGGTGATTTTTGCCCCTTCAATTGTCCGGCTTAGGACGAAATATCGTTTCATTCCTCCTACGATTCTTTTTTACTGGTGTAGTAACATTACATAACTGAATGGAAGGATTATTTATCGATTCTGATTGGTATTTGATAAGACTGGAGAAACCATAAGTTATGTAATGTCACTACACCAGTAGTAATCATTTATTTAGATTTTCATAATCAAATGCATAATTTCTTTTGAGTATGATAAAACACTTTGAGATAGTCGGTTTATGCATCACTAAATCATAGGAAAATGACTAAAGATCTACATATTTCATTTCTTTGTATGCTCTCACTTGAGAAAAGTGGTTGTGACGTGAAACTTGATTATCAGAATAATGTTCATAAATCACGATTTATTAGAGGAGGAATAACAACGTGAAACATTACATAAATTCTTATCCAATGAAATCGACGTTCCGAGTATATTAGATTCGTATCGTTACTTGGTTGATCAGACGACGTTGCTTCGTCGTTTCATCAGGGTCGATACAGCTAACCGAGCGAATATGAATCATTTCGTCGTTTTGTTGAAACGCGTTTCCTGCCTTTGCGAGTGTCTGTCGTTCGCGCGTGCAAGAAAGGGAGAAAAGAGAGCAAGAGGGAAGGAAGTAGATGAATTCAGTTAGACGAGTAAAAATTTATCCGCCGTAACGAGGAAGGACGGCATGACATCGTCATTTGTTAAAGCTCAAAATCTAGCAGTTGAATAACTAACGGGGTAGAAAGGGGAACAAAAACGTGAATTTCGAGGAAATATCGCAGGTAATACTCGTTGAAGGGAATTTATTATGATCATGATCTCATTCTATTAGCGAAAATTATTAGCGAAAACACGTGAGGGATTTAAAAGGGTTTATTTTAACATACGTTCGATTCGATCGCCCTCCATTTCGATGTCCATTTCATTGTCTCACAAGCGAGAGGAAAAGAGTCTATCAACGTGAATTTTTGATTCCAGTCGAGTCGAAACGATCGAGATGATATAGTTTGCGAGACGAGGTTGAAAAATTGCTGCGTAGCGTCGCTCGCGGCTGTTCGCGACATAATTATCGAATTGTGTTGAGGGGTGGAGTAACGTAAAGTCGAACGTGACAAGTCCGCGAGGCAGTGCCTTAACGAGTTTTTCAAATAGAAAAATATCGGCCGTAGTTCGACAATGTCACTTTCAATTGTTTAAATAATTCGCTTATACTTGGATCGATTTATCTTGGTTAGTTCGTAGTTCTACGTACCGTGAAAAATGAGAAATGGAACTTTGGCGATTGATGAGACGATTTTTCATGACGATGACCCAGGAGCGGCGTACTCCATGCGTGATCGCTGTTAGAGATCGTATGTTATGCATTTATTCATTAGGCGATAACGAAGGAGAAGGGAGGTGTAGTAGGTAAATTTATAGGAAACGTTTATCAAGCGATTCGAAACAATTTGGAAGCTTATTTTAATTTATCGAGAATCAAATAGTGTATATATGTACGGATATAATCAGAATTCGTAAATTGACCGGCAAAATATGCAAATTGAATACTCCGTTAACACAAGCTTATCCCTTAATAGATGAAACGATTAATTCATTAATTGAAGTAACATCAAAACTCCTACGAGGTTTCGTATAAAGGAAGGAATTTTTATATTTTTAGTCGCCAAGTATTCTCTAAAGTTCTCTAAGGTCTTATTACATTCCTCTTTTAAACATGAAACGTTTTATTCAAAAAATTAATTAAAAAATCCCCGTTATTTTGTATATAAATATTTCTATAAAATATTCTATATATAAATTATTTTATACATAAAATGTACATATATTTATATATATTATTTTATATTAAATTATTTTGTATATAAATGTTTCATAGAATTATTTAATATTAATATACAAATATAAAATTCTAAACGTGGTGAAAGAAATCTAATCGAATTCAGAATTGAATTAGGATTTGCCATCGATATATTCACTTCATCCACAATGAAAAGATATAATAGAAGGAAAAGGCGATAAAGGATAAGGAGACAGGGCAGAAAAATTCTGACTGCTTCTCGTCTTTTGCTTGATTCTGGCCGTAGGCAAGTTCTCGGCCCGAATACGATTCAGTGGCACGACATCTGCGCTGGACAGGGTCCATGTATTCGTGACCCCGATTCATTCATCGCCGTGGATCTCGCGCAAGGATCCCGGGATTCACGTGGAGCGCATTTTAGCGGCGCCACTCTTTGTTCGATCCCTAAGTCTTCACCGAATTTTCCCAGCTCTTCATTTACTGTCCCTGTTTCCTTGTCCGTGAAAGATATTGTTACGATAGAAAACTCATTCATAATGCATGTATTGAATACGTCTTTATATCGACTAAAAATACTAAAGAGCTACAAGGTGACCCTCCATACCTCAGAAACCATAAGATATGAAAGAACCAAAATGTATCAGTATAACGAGTTCTCTTAAGTACAAAAAATTTCATTTCAAATATCTCTTAATAAAATCAATAGACGCCGAATTATTTTTTATGATCGTTCGTATTCAATCACCCTGTGTACGAAAGTTTTTTATAAATATTTTTTGATAGCTACATTGTAAAAATTCTTAACGAATAATAGCTATTCATTAAATCTTCAGAAAGTACAAAATTAGAAAGAAGGGTCGTAGAAAGGTGTTTATAAAATATTAACGGATAGATATATTATAGAAGTTAATATTATAGACAATTTTTGTATTTATGTTCTTTTACTTGTACTTTATATCGTATGAAAATATAGCGAAACACGGAATGTATCGCTGCTGAAAAAATAGTGCAAACTCCACTCAAACTAACTTAAATGACACAGGATAATTCAATTTCTGTTTATTACCGGTTTTTGCAGCATCTTTTCTTGAATAGTGGAATCGGGTCGCATCGATGCGAACAGAATTCTCCTTGTCTCTGGTGTGGGATCAATAGCGTGCTATCGATTGACAAATGATCGACGAGACCTTGAACAATTGCTCTCAACGACATTCCCAGCAAGAGTTGTGAGACATCATGAGAACGTTTAACAACGTTCCAAGGATCGCTGTGTCGAATTTTTGCCTGAAAATTCGATATTCCATTTCGATATTTAACCATAATTATTCGGATAATTTCCGTTGATTCCGTTTCCTTATCTCGCAAATACCTCGGACGTCTAAACATCAAGATTTCAAACAAGATACATGCATTTGAAAGATTGCATTTTTAAATTATTCGCCAAATACGTATCATTTATGGCATTTCTAAATTCCTGAAATTTCTATTTTGCAGTAGATTTAGTTTTAGTAGTGTGATTCGTCAAGTTTCTAGGGAACTCCTTAATCAGGTTCATCTTGCTAAAAGCACTCGTGCACAGGATTATTGTTCGCTATATCAAAATTGTATATTGGAATTTTTTGATGTTAGAATATTGATCTATTTCATATTCTAGATGGATGAATATTTTGGATAACAGGAATATTTCCTCTCAATTTACTAATACACTGTTAGCAAATTAACGGCTATGATTTATCAGCATAAATTCCTTTTTTTTATATATATATATATATGTATTTTATACACTCGGATATCTCTGCAAGCAGAATACGCTTCGTTTAAGCGTATAGTTTGTCATTTCGTAACAGAAATTTATGCTTCTCGGCTGCATAAATTCTCGATACCTTCTAAAATTTGGAATATTTTCTGCTTACGTGAAAAGACCGTAAAATACCCGCGTATCTTATTTAGAATGAGCGTAAAAACTCCTATAAAACATCTGAAGTGGAAATTTATGCGTGCAATAGTTTATGGTGTATTTAAAGAGTTACTAATTCTATGTCATAAATTTTGATAATACTGTAAGATCATAGACATTTCGGTACCAACCTCTGCTTTGAGCCTGATATTTTCCTTAAACGCCTCAAATTTCTTCAACCTTCCGTTTCTTTTTACTGCGTTGGGTAGATTTTAAATATTCAATTAATTGATAGATAATTAACAGAATGAAAAGCATATTAAGAAATCGGAGTTCGCTGGACGTGAGCAACTTTATAAGTTAACACTTTGTTTTCTCATTCCGATGCATCGCCATATTTGTATTCGCTTGATACAAAGGTGGATTTATCTCATATGATCGAGATTAGCGAAGCTTCAAGAGCTTACAGGAGCTATCATTCTTATCTGCTTTTACATTCTTACATCGTACGTCGTCAATTGTACCATTGATTTTCACGGATGATCCGACACACAATATCCGGTGTAATATCGTGCTCGATTTTTCGAAACACTGCAATATTGCTTCCTTTAAATCTATGAATAAAATTTGAAGAAGATATTGAACAAAGAAGCTTATAAATAATAGCATACCATCTTTACTGTAGTTTGTAATTTAAACACCGCTTTCAATATATTTACTCTAATGGAATAAATAAATTAACCTCCTTTCAAGTCACATTAATCGCCAATTTCTGTTGATCCGTTTAAATTCCTCTCTCGAATCTTTAATCTTCATAATAAATGAAATCACGAATTCCGTGGGTCTAAAATCATCGACAAGCAATTTTCATAGAAATGAAGCAGTTCAGGTTCTTATATTTTATTATTAGAATATTATCAATGGTAGAGAAGGGAAGATTAAACAGTTCAAATCTTCACATTTTATTATTAAAAAGTAATTTTGTACAAACTAATCCTACTTCCTTTCTGTCTAGTTATCTACCAGCATCCCATACACAGACAAGCTATTTTTCCTACAGAAAATATTATTCCTTTCAAATTTATAGAAAAAAGATAATTACGATTTTTCAATAAGAAAAAAAGTATAAACAACACCTACATTATTGTTACACTACATCATTTACAATTTAAAAATCAACATACCTTCATCCACGTAATCACCCTCCAGATGCATAGATCACATTATCCAGCAATTTCATAATCCATCAATTTCTATCGATCTCTCGAGTTTCCATCCTGGATCCGTCACGTTTCCATATGTATATATATATATATATATATATATACTTGGAACGATCGATAGAGAACGTACTGTTATACCGAATGTTCGATATCCGGCTGGATAAGGGCGGGTCGGATCGTGTTGGTGACGAATTAGTCGCATGGGTGTTCGCGCGATTTCGCCGATATTCCGATCACGTCGGCGTCGGTTGAAAACTACCGGATGGGTAGAAAATAATTAGAAGTCGGTTATACTACTTATTAGCTGACGAGTGTTTCACTGTCAATTGGCCGTGCGAATGCGCCGTGGACTGCTTGCAGATCAACGTTGTTAATTCGCTGAGAAACGGATGATCCCATTCTCGGATCCTAATGTTAACTACTTTCGTTAACGATCTTTCTTCCGACTATTTCCTTCTTTTTTCTTTCTTCTTTTCATCACGAGGAAATTGTTTCTGGATGCTGTAGATGTTTGAATATATTTTCGTTGCCTTCTGTAATCCTTCAATGTATAATGTTTCTACTTGACAATTGATCTACGCTCTCTAATATAACAGACTGTTATTATTATATAAGTTGTTAATTTGAGGTAATAAGTAATCGTACGTCAATGAATTTAGAATGTAGTTATGTGTATTCAATATTTTTCTATGATTTCATCCTGTATAAGTTAGAATTTCCACAAAACTTTGGCATATCATGAAATTCAAAATATTGATTAGGTCGTAGGCTTTTCTTCTTAGGTTTTTCAGGTTTAGAATAGTCTCATAGCTAGGTTTTAATACCCAATAGTAGTGAAATAGTTTTGTTATCGTTTGATGTATGGTTTGACACATATACGAAGTCTATCCATTGTATAGTTAACAATCTCTTCATATTGTTAGATGGGTGGATTTTTGGTCATACACTGTAGACGGTTCAAAGAATTACATTTTAAAGCTATATTGTTCTTACGAAAGATAAAAATATTTGTAACCTGTATATCTTGCGAAATTTAAAAATCGATGATCGGTTGATTATTTCTACTAAAATAAGTATAGAAAAGCAAAAAGTCCCATGTACCAATACTGCACACAATGATCACACTGCCGTTACGTCATAAGTAGTTGTATTGCAATATTCGTTTTAATATTCAGTGGTCGTGTGTGCCTGTTATTGGAATTTCTGCTCCGATTTAAACAATAAGCCCGCAGTAATTAAATATGGTAATAAGAATCAACATTACAAGTTTCAATTAGCGATTTTACATGTCATGCTTCATTTGTTATTCTTTTAATACAAAAAGTACCACGATATTGAATGTTACCTATAATTCAATTTATCACGTTTGATTGTAAATGATTCTTTTATTTTTGTTGAAGCTTCCGGAAAATAAATGATATTTCTTGTGGAAAGATAATCGAATTTAACATCGAAATAATGGAAAGAAAATGATTCTATTAGCTTCACATGTACTACCTTTTAACTAAACATTGACGTATTTTCATTTTACATGGAAAGTCTTCATTGCTGCTTATGCTTGCCTTACGAATCGTAAATTTTCCACGCAGCGAAAATCATGTAGCGTACTCGATATCCCCGGATATCCGCTTTCAGGCTAAATCCAAAATTATCGGTTTTGTTGCTTGTAAATAATGCTCGCGAGTATGAACATCTAAACCTGCATGGATAAATATTTTATCATAATTCCCTAAGTTTCCTGACAGGGCAATGTAATTTTCTAAAGAAAATAAAAGAATTTTATTATTTTGTATATTTATGCGCCAGCAATTAGAATCGTTTCCAATTAATTTCCGAGAAACTTTCTACGAAAATCTAATGAACGTTATATTTTGGAAATAAAATATATCTACAATAATTAATTAATTGTCTATGGATAAAATTCAATAAAAAGAAAAAAAAAACGAATTCCTTACGTAAGACAATTCTCGAGGAAATATGAATTAATGAAATAATTATATTCATCGTAAATGAAATGATTGTAGATAAAAATTTAATTTCGCTATCTGTGGTCAGTATGATAATTACACCTTAATGTTATCAGTATTAAAATTGCATCTAATATTCTTTAATCGATACTATTGCGAATATCCCATTGCCAATAAAACTATGAATTCAGTTCGCAGGTATATATACCAATATTAATATTTCCATAGAATTTTGTTGGCTGAAAGCCCGAAAGATCCACAATATCTATTTTAACAAAAGACTTTTATCTCGATCGTATTTCAACCAGGAATACTCTGTACAAATTGAATTTGGCGTATCTGCAATTTCCTCTGTACGATTTCCAACCAATGAACGAACCAATAATCCTCCATTTTATCGACTGACAATGTTTTACACGTAGCCATAGTGAGTGTACTGGAGAAGAAACGATGGTTTCGCACGTTCGTTGGCACGAGGACCAATCAAGAGCAACGATAAACTGGCGAAAAGGTGAAAACTCGTGCGTGCGATGCTTCGCGAGAGATTCAATTAAGACTATCACGAGATAAGTCGATCTTAATGAATCCACCATTCGAAATCCGACTATCGTTTATCGAGAACAATGATTTTTGACAAATCTCTGGAGTTGTTATTACAACGCTCGAGGGATTTTACCTAATCCTCGAACAATTACTTCTTCCGTTGTTTTATAATTTTTACCATTTTTAGACTAACAGTTTGTAATAAAATCCAATTTGAAAATGGAATTTTTATCACACTAAACCATTCCATAAAAAGGATTCATTAACATAGTCGTTACGTTCATTACAAATAAAATGGTTATCGATCTGAAGCGTATAATAAATGTTAGATATAGTCCTACTGAATACGAAGATTTATTATTATAATGGATAGTTGACTGTTTGAATACTTTTCTGATCTTCGTTAAATATATATGTACTTGTTTTAAATATCTTATCATATCATATATATATAGATTCAGATTGACGTCAAACTTTACCAACATAATCATGATAGTCAAGTTTCATAACAGTGGCAATGAAATTTCAAGAATGTTTCATGTAACACACATAATCTGTTTATAAAAAGCGTTCGAATACTTCTGTGAACTTGATTAATAATTACATTATCCATTCTACGTGGATAGAAGAATTTTTACCGAATTGAAGCTGATTTAAAAACAATTCATCCAACAAAAAATTGGATTCTCGTTCAGAACCCCACTCAACGTTTCACTCGTGAAATTGCGTCTCCATTAAATTTCTCAAAAGTCGTTTTCAAGCTGTTGAGTTTAGTTTCCGTATCATGTCGAGGTTTGATATTCCTAGTCGGATAAAAATGAACTGCAGTCAGTGGTCATTTCGCAAGATTAAACTGGATAAGAGAGAATTTGTCAATGGCTGGAATAGCTCGGTTGGTGGGAAAGATTCGACGAGATAAGGAGGAGCCGAATTCAAATTCCAATCGTGCAATTTTTATCGATAGATGTTACTTACCTCTACAATGTTCAGAGGTAGAATTTATTCCCGTGCTTTTACGTGTCTTCCTTTCAAAGAGGCTACGGCACGCGATCGGTTTATCGGTAGTAGCTATTTTCGAAGATGCTTTTAGATAGAATATCAGATTTAAAAGACAGGTATTTCGAACAAATGTAATTGTTAGCGATATATAAATTGGAAAGAATCTAATACATGCAAGGCAATTCATTTACTCAATTTCAATGGCATTAGGATTTTTTTCAATTTTGTTTGTTCGTTAAATAAATAACTTGTAACTGTGACGAATAAATCTAAACGCATCAATAAACGATATATTGAACGTATATCTGTATTACCTCACGTATGATTCCATAAAATTCTCCAATAACTTTTCACAGTCCACAGTTTTCGAATATTCCAAATTAATAAAAAATAAACTTTTCACCGATTCTCTCTTCTCCGCCAATTAAAGCACAAATCAACGCGAACCTTGACACGCGACACCAATTCCGCGATCATTCAAATTCCAACCAATTTCCCTTTACCGCTGCTTGATTAAAAAAAAAAAAAAAAAAAAAGAAAAAGGAAAAGAAAAAAAAACGATTTTCAACATCGGCGGAACGGCAACAATAAAATACGAAAGGTCGCCGTCTCAATTAGGACATTCTCTTTTCGCTTTGTCCAAGCTTGCACGCGGAATCGATCAGAATCGCGGCTGGTCTCGGTCGAATGAATTTTCTCGCAGCCCCTCGAAATAAATGCGGGAAACGACAGAAAAATGGGAGTTGTTGGGTAACGACGATGCAATTTGTCTAACTACGCCAGGGCAAGTCGTGCAGCTCTGCTCGTCGGATCCCCGGGACCAATTGCAAGGGATGCAGGCTTGCAGAGCTCGCGCGCAGCTCGCGCGCAGCTCGCGTGCACCCTTCCGTCTTCGTCGATACTCTCGAACGAACGTGCGTCCATCGACGATCAAAATTCGAGTGGAATATTATCGTACTGATTTTAAAAAAAGTCTCTTTTCCATTTTTAATCTCCTTTTATACCTTTCCATTCATCTTTGTATTTTTCTTTATTTTTCGTTCGTACTTTTTGCTACCTATTTGTTAAACATTTGTCGCTTAGATAGTACGTTTTGTTGAAAAAGTCTGGAATTAGGGTTACAATTTTATCAAGTATTTATCGATCACGGAATTCATAACAAAAATGATAGAGTACTATTATACGTTCATATAAATTTATTATATTATTATATGGTATTATAGAGTATAGTACTGTATTGTGTATTTAAAGTTAATTATTGTATGTATTATTTTTCATTTTTTAAGGTAACATTCATCGTATTGTAGAAATCTGTTCTGTAATTGAATCTTTTCATTTTTTTTTTTTTTTTTTTTTTTTTAATAAAATATTTTGAAATCAGGTCGACATGGCGAAAAATGTATTTTCATCTTAAGCATTGAATGTATCCGTATTTTATATAAAAGTAAGCAATCAGTAGAATAATCGTACCTGCAGTTTAATAAAAAAAGTAGATGGTTATTGTATTGCCTTTAAAGCGAACTTTCTTTTTATTTTTAATCTTTTCTAATCGTTTTTTATCTTCCTTCGTGTTTTTTCTACCGATAGTTTTTTTATATTATTTTGTTTCAAATATTCGTGAATAATAATTAATAATAACGATAAACAAAGACATGAAAGGGAAGCGATGTTCATTGTTTCTGCGTCTAATGGAGACATGTAACTGTTGGCAATACGACTCGACGTTTTCCCTGGGAGAAGCTTTTATGATTTTATAATTAATTTTACGGCCCGTTATTTGTAGGTGTTCTTTTGTTTTTGATGTGGGTTTTCTGTCTGTGAGAAATGGGATAGTGGATGAGACATAATTGCGTTCTTGTCTGTTTGTTGTGAAATGCAAAGGGAAATATTGTTGCGTGTCCGTTAAATGGCCACCGCTTTTGGAAGCTATTAGACTGCTCTTGAATGTAGTTCTACTTTTTCAATCAACTTTAATTAAGTTTGTGTGTACTCATTACGAAGCAAGGGGTATTATGCAAATATTTTTGCGATAATTTAGCAACAAAAAGTTGATACTATTGTTTGAAGTAACTTCAATAAAAGAATGAAGAATGACATAACGAAAACAGTTTAATATAAAATATTAATAAAAAAGATAACTTGAATTAACATTACATAACATAAATAATGCAGAAGAAAAACTACTATGGTATAATGTCAAATATTTTAACATGTAATTTATCTTCCATTTAATAATTCCTCTAACTTCCTGTACATAACTAAACAAATAATATCTAAATAACTTAGCTTATATCATATCCAAATATATCAATATCCAATATAATGTGTCATATTTACGAATACAATAGAAAATCTATTTATATTTCTTCGTAATGAAATATATAACACAATTAATAACATATTTATGTAATCTTGATCATATTTTATTGAATCTGTAATCTGCGTTTAAATAATTTAGATAAGGACCCGTATCTAATTCTCCGAATGTACCCTCAAACAATATGATAAATATCGATAATATAGCTTAATAAAATTTCTAAACGAGTGAATAAAATATTTTAATAATTCAGATAAAGTTCATACTTAAATTTCCAACTTTGCCCTTAAAGAATACTAACACTAATAAAATTCACAGAGAGCTAATATCGCTATCATCATCCTAGCCCTAAGTAATTTTCAGCATCTACCAAGATTAGAGGTACGTTATATTGTTGTTTTCCCGGGTTCCTAGCTCGTTTCACTGAAAAAGATTCGAGAACAGAAGTTCGGCCACGTGGCGTTGGTAGGAAATGGGTACCGAAATAAACGGGGTGTGCGAGTGTCTTAGGGTTGAATCGATGCGCGCGCCTCGCTTAAAGAAGCGCTAGTGCACAAAATGTCAAGGTCGTCCAGCACTTCCGGATTTCCCGGAGCTTAGGTAAACGAATGTTTTTCCGGTGGCCGGAGCCACTCTGGCTATTGTAGATTGAAATTTAATTTAGAGCGACCGTCGTTGAAAACTGAGCGCGCCCCTTATTTGGTATTCATTTTGCGCCATCAGCGAAGAACAAAGGGTCCATCGGCCGTTACAAATAGTTTCTGGCAATAACGTGCTGCTCTTCCAATTCGTTTGTTTCCTAAAAAGAATTAGTTACCTGACTTGATGAGAATTTCCAGCGTTGTTTTTTTTTTTTCGTAGACTCAGCGATGAGTGAAGTTCGAGGATTTTTTTGGTGAATTTCTATCGCCTACGTTGGAGAATTCAGAATTTCTAACAATTTTATGCTACGTATTAACGTATTAAAGTTATGTAGAATAATTTTAATGATTTCATCGTGCTATATTTATTCCTTAAGCATTATTTTTGCAGGTTAATGGAGAATTCAATCTGTTACTATAGCAGAATCTGTTGAATGTTTTCGTTAATTATCAAATACTTCGAACTTGCTCAATTTACTAGTAGAACGTCCAAAACGTGAAAATCTGGAATTAAGAATAAATAAATAAATGGAATCCAAAGAAAAATCGTATGCTTGCGATTTGGTTAAATATCAAACACCTTAAAGCCTCCCAATTTGTTTAAAAACAATAACCGTATAAACATAGGACACGAATGCCTAAAATCAAAATCAAAAGGATGAATAAATAAAACATAAAGAAAAGTTGCGTGTATACGTTTCTATAAACTATCGATCACCTCGAACCTACCACCAGAGACACCACCTTCAATTTTCATTTTCATTTGACCCGCGACACATCTTCCTAAGCAATCTTCGCTTATTTCCTAATAAAGCTGGGGAAAATCAGTCTCTCGCTCGACGACACGTTCCTCTATCTATTTTCCTGTCCAGTCACGGATACAATTTCCGGAAACGTTCGCGAGGAAATAGTATCTGAAAAAAAAGATGATGACGAGAGGATCGTCATGTTCTCTTCGCGCCCTGGGCTGTTTCTAAATATTTGCAGATACGAGTTTGCACCTTTCGTCCGGTCGTGTTTGCGAACGAACTGGACGTTCGTAGGACGAGTCCAATCGACCGAGCCGTAATTTCAGTTAAATGTTGCCGCTGTTCGTTTACGAAATTTGCATTGTTTCACGGAATTATATATGTATCTAGTTCACGATGCTTTCGATGAATTCGCATTTTGGAAACGTTCCGCCGGTAACGTGAAGCGAATTTTTACCCGCCGATTTATAATTTCGCTAGGTTTAGTGCGACGTAGACACGTGGCCGAGTTTACCGGCGAATATTCCGATCAAACGCCACTGTATCACGTCCTCTGTCATTTTTATATATACTCGTTTAATTATCCAGATTCGTGAAATTTTCGAAATACTTGGGTAAATGGGATTGACATAATTATGGGGTTGATTTTAATCGATGAAATTACAGTTTCGAAATGATTAAAAATTTAAGTAATATGAATTGCGGCTACATGTTCTTTTTATTCTTTTTAATTGTCTTAAGTTAGGGAACTATGAATTTGTTTAGAAAAATAGAATTTATCACTTGTATGAAATTTATAGGATTTCTCAGGTTATGTGTTTTAGAATAATATATTTATTCGTGATTTATTATAGGAGTAGATTGCTATGCTATTATTGTATCTATCATAAGGTTTCTGGAATCTTTGGATAAAGAATTTCGTATTTTAGATAATATGCTATACAAGATAGCGAGACAATACATTTTTAGGTATTGTCTTATTTGTTACTTTACCGTGTTTTAGCTTAATATTTGTCAATTTGTGAAAGAAGCAAATGGGTATTTGAAATTGTATAATTTCAATATTTATGAGATATCACACAGTTTTAATAAATTCTAGAATTTATCTCGGAAACCTTTTGACGATGTTGACAGAAAGAAATTTAAGAAAAAGACTTTCATTTTAGCTTTGACTTCATTTTAGCCGGATGCTAGCCTACTGATGTTCATCTCCACTTTCAAGAACGTTCGTTTATTAACCTGCTAAATTACATCGTTGCTTTCTATCCGTCTACGGAATTCCTTCATCAAAAATTTTATCTAAAATCGTTGAGTTAAAAGCGCAAATCTAACCTTGAACTCGGCCTACGCTAACATCAAGTACACCCTTAGTATACCCTTCTAATATCCAAGTCGAGAACATTCATTTAACAAGCAGAAACCAGGCGACAAAATTAAAGCCAAAACGTCAAGTGTTCGTTTACAATTTTAAAGTGTTCCTCGTTAACACATTCCATTTTGCGTGAGTCATTTGTGACCGGCATGGTTGATAAAAGAGAAGATTCCATTGACGGAAAAAAGCTACATCTTTTTGGAAATAAAGGATAATGAAAATGCTAAGAATTTAATGCAATTAAACATAGACGATTGTATATTAATTGGACGATGTTTTTGAATATTTTAGTTAAACTTTAATGATTTTATGTCAGTAATTTTTAAATTATATTAGTCATGGTATTACTAGAAGGACTAGTAGCTATCAAATACACAATATTGGATTATCTGGAAATTACATGTTAATTTCTTATAGCTGATAAGTGTCTTCATACATGGAACATATGAAAATCAATTATACATAAGCAATTTAAATATTGTTTAATAAATTCTCTTTTTTCGTGTCATTTGGAATAGGTATCATTACAACTGGTTAATTTCTGTGGTAAATCCCTTACTAATCGAACTGAAAATCGGCTGATTTGAAAATCATGAAAAATCTGAACTTTCTAAATAAATAGTGTCAAGTTGGGTTAAAAAAATTAAATTTAATTATCAAATTGAGATACAAATGAAAAATAAAGGTAGCAATAAAAGTAATAAAATGAATGAATAAAAGTGAACAACAAAGTAAAAGTAAAGTTAAAAATAATGCTTAAAAATAAAAGTGTATCCAAAAAAAAAGTACTTAAAAAACAAATGTATAAATAAAACACCTAGAAATAGTGGAAATATCTAACTGGTGAAAATTGAAGCAGTTTCAACGAGAAATAGAAAACGAGGCTGAAGTATCGAAGAAACGAAGAAACTTTTCAGGTAATCCTGCCGCACCTACCTGAAGCTCATAATTTCCGTAAAACATGGAACACGTTAAATACCGAATATTATCGTAATCGGCAGACTGTGCTCTACCCTCGTTACCATTTCCAACGAACGTTCAACGCGACGGAACGGCGCGAACGTTCATTTTCCAGAGGCGTGAAGGGGTTTTCGAGGCAAAGTGTACGAGCTTCCCAGGCGAGTAAAATCTCCGTGGCCGCGACCGGAAGGCACAGGGAACCTGCGGACTTCCGAAAGTGGAACGGAGGTGCTGCGTCGACGGATCGATAGCTTGATGCCGGATTGGCACGTGGCGAGAAGGCAAGAAACGAGCGATAGTTCCCGTATCGTTGGCACGTTCCGCCGCGACCCTGGCCCCTTGCCATTCGCCCTCTGCAGGCTCGACTCGTTTCCACGCGAGATTTTCGAGGGCTTTGCTTTTGCCCGCCACCAACCGTGTTCTAGGTGTATTATCCACATTGTAGAGCCACATTTATAATATTAGGTCGTCTGAACAGTTTCTTTCGTTTTATAAGGAAATAATGGATGCACAACATTTTCCGTTTTATATTATTTCATCGAATTACGTATGATTCATTTTGTTCGATCAAACTAAAGATCAAACTAAACATTCGACAGATTAGATTTCATGTTTGTATAAAGATGCGTTGTTGTAAAAGATGTGTTTGTAAAAAAAGACACTTTCCGGACAACCTAGTATATGCGAAGCCAAGGAGATTATACTATTCGTAAAATAGCGAGGAGTAATAAAATTGCGTTGAAGGTGTTGTTTTTGAAAAAATCGAGCTTCAAATTGGATATTATATTTGGAAAAAAAAGGAAGAAACATGAGGTGATGATTCAAAAATTTTGTTTGTTTGTAACGCGGTAACTTACTTCATCATAATCTACGGAAAGAAGTTAGAATCAGGGATAAAGTTTGATGTTTAAGGTAAATGTTGCACCGATGCAATAGTTGGGGGGGGCTGAATTTAAAGGGTTAAATTAAGTTTCTATATAGATGCATTCTAAAACATAAGTTTTAAGTAGTCGTATTTATACGTATTTTGCTACTTACGTACTTGCATCTAACTTAATTTCCACTGAAGAGAAGTGGATAATACACAGATAAACGAAACACGTGGAATAACATTGTTTCGCCTGATGTCTCGTTTACGAGAAAATATGTATGTATTTGACAAATTTGACAAACTCGATTTTCTCGGAGGTGAGACATCAACCGTAATTTTGTCTCCTTCATCTTCGCCTTAGTTTGAGCCATGGCAGGTACTACCAGGCTCACAGTGTATACACATAGGAAAATCGGTGGTCGCTTTGAAAGGATGACCGAGAAGAGAAGATAACTGGGAAAATAATAACCAGGGAACGGTGAATGATGAATGAGATTGCGTATCTCGTTCTCGCGCCATCGACTCGTTTTTGTCGTTGTTTTGCACCATTTCGAGTTCGTTTCGATGATATGTTTTGTGGAAAATGTCTGGGAATAGAGTTGGGTTCATTGAATTCACTGCAGAATTTCACAATTTTTGGCTTTTCTTTTCAGGCAAACAGACACTGTACCGTTCTTTGTCTTTATTTTGCCAATTTTTTAAGGACAATATTCATCATATTATACCAGTCCTGAATTACATGGTTAATTGATATATATTACTATAGAACATTTGCACCCACAGTTTATAAAGAAAGATAATTTGTTCAGTTTTATTACAAAAGTACCAGCAGAGCTTACTGAAATATACCGTATCTGGTCTCCACTCTATATAATCGAATTGTATTCCAATTAGTTCGTTCTATCACGTATCCGTGCTTCATTGTAAAACATTTGTTAACTAGACTTAACAAATGTTAACTAGAAAAGGTCTGAAAGTAATTTACCATTTATTGCCATTTCTCAGTGCAATCAAATCCGAAGGTAATTATTCTTTCGACAACATTGTAAATTCCACACGAATGCATAATTAAATATAAATAAAAATAAATTACCTCGGTATCTTATCTATCAAGAAGTTTTTCTGCCAGGCTCCCTTTCTCGATTAAACACATTAATAAAAATTCACCCTCCTATTACCAAGTTCATTACTTTGTCTGTAATTTTCTGCATCTCTAATGGCTACGGAAAATCGCGAAGAATACTCATTTTCCCACAATGTTTCTTCATTATAACTATAATGGCAAGCTAAATTGTTTATATTCAAGCCTAATTATATTCAATGCCCTAGCTTCTAAAAAATCTAGAAACGTTCTGGAACACTCATTGAAGTCTTTACCACGTTACACAATGAACTTTCAATCAAATGTTTGAGAAATCTTTCAGGAAAAATAAAAGTTGCTTAAGAATAAAAGCCCCAAGTGTTTAAAATTGGTAAAACATAAAAGATCCAGGTTGCCTGCGTAGGGTTAATTTAGCTTTCGTAAGAATCCATTTAGTCACAGACTTTTACGCCCTACAGTAGGTATATTAAAAAGAAATAAAGGAACGAAACACTTCGTTTCGATCACGTAAACCAATTTGTTGCCTAGCGGCGGAAACGTTTATTACCGGTTTCCGGCGATGGCTATGGTTACAGCGCGCATTTAATTGTTTTCCAATTTAATAATACACCATCCGCGCCGTCTCTGCGTCCTTATTTCTTCTACAAAGCGATTATTGTCCGAGACGCGCGCGGTCACGATTTTTCCGATATCGACGTCCCGTATTACGTCTTTTTCCTAGTTTCCAACAAAACCGACGTCTCCATATACTTGTATGGTTAATTCAATAGAATACGGCGTCTAGAGGTCCTCCATTTCGAATATTAACTCCGTAACTGAAATTTAGAAATGAAAAAATCTGAATAATGTCAGCGAGGAGGGAATAAAAGATGAAATACGTGGAGTGAAGAATACTGTTGCGAATGGAAACATTCTTCTGGGTTGCATTACTTCTTTTCCATTGTATCCACTTGCTATAGATCGAAAGAAATATTACGCGCTTCGTGTAACTTTGTTTCTGTACTGGTTCGATTAATATGGATGAACGAGGGATACAATGAAAGAATAGAATTGAAGAATATTATCGAAATGTTGGAAAATATTCGTTCAAATCGAATTATTGTTCCTTTCTTTAATATGTTGATTGCCACGTCAGTTACATTAAATATACGTCTGACATCCATAGCTTCGTTGAAATTCTGGCCAATTCTTATATTGCAACCGATACGAACTTCTACTTTAAATTTAAAATATGTATTCTTTCACTCCGAATCTCAATTTTTTGAATTTACATACGGAACTATTTGGTTCGAATGTGCATTAGATAAATGGATATTTTCAAGATAAATATATGGAAATGCTGTGCATTTTCGAAATTGAAACACAGACCATTAACCGTAACAATGTTATGTATGTATAAAAATCGCATAAAAGAATATATAACCGCACTGGTTATTTGGATATTATTATACATACATTAAGATCACAGTGTGTTTTCATTCTGTCTATCAATTTTCTCCAAATTATTTGTACACGTTGATTTTATTATTTGGAATGTTACATATGTTTTCCAGGATTTGATTTTATTGTTTGATGTAGCGCGTGCCTTTTCAAGGGAATGCAGTCATCCTTGAATTCCTTTTATAAAATTCTTTTCTTAAATTTGCTACAAACATGACAGAATGATAATACAACTGAATGTAAAAATTAATTTAAAACGTTGCTGATTTACACGTGTATAGAAATTGCATACATCATATCAAAGTAAGTTGATTACAGCTATAATGCATGAACAAGATTAAAGTCATAAAACTGGAGAAACAGAGATAATTTGAGAAAATTTGGAAATAACCTTTAAACAAAGATTTATTTAACCAGTACCTTAAATATTGTCTATATGCATAGTTGCATTTTATACAGTTTTACGAGTTCAAATTTAAATTTAAGAATGACCAATGTAAAATAAACATTTATCCGGTTTTCTTGAAACTACAGTATTGACAAATTAACAAAACTTCGTGCACAGATGGTAAATAAATATTTCAAGAATATCAACAAGTATTTGTTAAACTATCGTTAAAATAGAAAAAAATTTTGACATATGCATTGTGATAAGTCCGTGTCATGTGAAAACAACAGCCATTGCCAATTGGAAACGAGACTGGATAATGAACGTTTAGTGGAACTTTTGTCTCGTCTAGTCGAGATCGTGGTATGTAGGGAAGGATGCGAGTGGCGGATCGGCTATATCCCGTGACGTTGAGGAATGAACTTTTTCCATGGTTCACTCAAGCTCATATTTCACCAAGTACTTGCATGCAGTTGACTTGGCTATCTCGGCAGCCGCAACTTCGGCCGTGGAAAACTTTTGGCAGCTAGACCTGCTGTCGTAAAAAAATTCCTCTGCAGACCTTAATCCCCCGTACTTACTCGCTTTCGTGCTGAGTGATAGCTTTATCGAATGCTGCAGATCTAGATAAGAAAAATGCAAATTCTCTCAACTTTACGTAACTCAGAAAAATTGATGTTAACTCTCAACTATTGTTAGGTCATGGTTAATCATAATTTCACCGGGTCATTAAGTTAGATCTGATTTATGTTATATACAAAGGTATAATTATGATATTTACGCAAGATTTTATGATATTAATCCTTAAATCTTTTATAATCGAATTTCTATCAGACTTTCTATTTATACTTCAGAGAAACTTATCATTGTTGGTGTTTTTGTAAAGAAGACATAATACACTGAGGTTTCAGATTTATCAAATTCACTTGCCGATTTGTACCATTACCATTACCATTTACTTGCCAATTTTACAAAAACCGAAAATGTTCACAGTGTAACAATCTTCTTGCGCCGGTTAAATTAGTCAATAGTCTATAAGGTACACAATATTTTGCGATATCCTCTATAGGACGTATATTTTGTGACAGCCTGTATACGACATGAAAATCCGCGAAGCAGCCACGATCGCTCGAACCAAAATCACCAGTTGGGTAATAATTGCGTGCCGGTGTGAAACGAGAGGGTTGAAAACGTTCGATGGGTCGTTCCGCAAAATTGAAATCGATTTCATTCGACCTCTCTTTCCTCTTCGATCTTCTCGAAATAGTTGTTAACTCTTCTGGTTCTCCGCGCTTTTTTCCTGTCTCGTGTAATTTCGCCGGGGCAAGGCCGCGCAACGTTCATTTTCGTGAGACACGTTTCGCACGGAAACCGTCGAATAGAGGGATTACCCGCGCCACCAAAGAAAAAGAATCGTTAATTCGTGCGGAAACTCGGTTCTCCTGGTGTTGCCGGTGGGATCGTTGGCTGCTTGTAATCTCGTTTTCGCGAGGGCAAAGGTCATGCGGGATTAAGGTATTTTTTCTTCTTCTTGACCGTGTATTCGAAGTGAACGCGCATTTTCTGTTTCCTGCCACGGGTTCAGGGTAATTATGGTGATAGGCGAAGGTTCTCGGTGTTTTAAGGTGCCGGGTCAATTGTGAATAATGGTAAGAGATTAGGCGAATGGAAATGGAGATGAGGAGGGATTTTGAAATGAGTCTGGGAGAAGCGCCTTACTTTTTAGAGATTTTGTTGATGGTTCTTTGGGATGAGTGGAGCAATTAAGTAAGTTAATTATTGTGTTCGTTTACGATATACGATGTGCATAATTTTTAATGTAATTTAATCAATTTAATTTTTAATTTAAGTAATAGGAAATATGAGAAGCTTTTAGAATATGAAGTCGATTAATTTCACTTTTGACTAGCTGTCTGTGTGAGTGTCCTCTCGTTTTAATTTTATTATAAACTTTGCTTTACAAACGTAGTTTTTATAGAGACTAGAGAGTGTTGTTTTTAGTGAAACAAGAGGGAGAGTGAATTGAAAAATTTCAAAGAGAATAGCAAAATCAAGGAAATATTACATCTATGAAGTGTTGTATAAACTGCAAATTTTTATAATCTTGTACGGTTGTATAATATAATAAAAATTGTATAATATAATTTCTACTTGATAATGTACATACTTTGTATCAAATATATATCAAAACATTTAAATTAAAGAATATTTAAGAGGGCAAAAATAAAATTCTACCAATCGCGATATAAAACACGAGCAAAATAAGCATCAAAATAGTTCTACTTTTCCAAAGGAGGAAATTTCCAAACTTCAACGTAAATATGGACCAAATCTGGTAGGATGTCTAGTGCAAAATCGTTTAACCAGACAATTTATCTCGCTATTATTCGCAAGGATGCGTCAACAAGCTACATTATCATTTGTCAGTCTCCAACCTGCCAGTCTGCCACAAACCAAAATGCAGAGAATTGGTCGTTGGAGCGACCTTGGCCTCCCAGCGATCATAACTGAAATATGATTTTGGGAGCGATCTGCTCACACGTTCTCGGTGCCGAAAAACGTCGCTTGAACACGAATAGCAGTCATACAGGAAAGCAAGATAAGCTCGACGATGAAAGCTTGGCTTTCTATGCATTTTTAACTCCACCATTCAAACTTTCACGCCGAGATTATCATCGTCCTGGTCACTTATTCTAATCTCTATGAGACATGGTGCTGTTGAGTGGACACAGAACAAAGACGATAGTGTTTCTCTTGAAATTAAGGTATACAGATTACCAAAAATATTCGAAGAATATTTAAAGAATAAGAGTAATGAAAGTATTAGAAATAATATTCGATATCTGTTAGCCATTTTTTTTTAAATAGAACATATAGAGACGGAATAGAGGTGGAAATATTATTTCGAAATATAGCACAGAGAAAAGGGGGAATATTTGGATTATTTGGGTCGAACGAAAAATTCACGTATATGATA
The DNA here is from genome assembly GCF_014825855.1 of Bombus pyrosoma. Lineage (NCBI taxonomy): Eukaryota > Metazoa > Arthropoda > Insecta > Hymenoptera > Apidae > Bombus > Bombus pyrosoma. The sequence goes on from NC_057772.1 coordinate 11,794,479, forward strand.
CAAATAAGGAAAAAGTAAATAATCGTCGATGATCATACAAGGGCTTTTTATTTGATAATAATATAAAGAATTATATCGTATCGAAGTGCGTACCTTTTGTCCACTTTATTATTACTTATATTAATTTCTACCTTTTTTGAAATTTAATTTTATCGCTAAATGGATTTCTATATATCTTATGAATGGAAATTTATTTTTTTTAATAAGTTAGATGCTTTATGCTAAGAATTCTATATTTAATATCATAGTATTACTTGTTTTATGAATATAGAACGTGAATTAATGATGTTATATTGAGAAAATATCATATAGTGTCATATATGAAAATATCGTGTATCATGTAATATATTGCTGAAGCGTACACACGCTTTGCAGTGGGTGGTCTGCAGTCAAAGGGTTAATTTCAAGGTTGACGAGCTTCGACCCGCTTCGATTTGTCTGCTGGAGGCTGTAAAGTGTTTCCGTGCCAAAGGAAACAGAGATCCTGGCAAGAACACGATCCAACTTCCGTTTTCTTCTGAGAATCTCTTCATGGGAAACATCCCTAGGGATATTTGACAAACTTGTTTCATCGTCAGCTGAATTTCAATATTTGTTAAGAAAGGGTGAAATTACAAAATGTCACGTAGTTCGTTTTTATAACCAAATTTTTGCAAATCGACGATAAAGTCATTTATAAAGTAGCTACGTTATAGAGCCTATTCAAATTATTATAAAGGTTTTCTATCGGGTTAAATTTTGGCCTCTTTGAAACCCTCCAAGGATTAATAATTTTGTAAAGTGTTAAAAACTACTTTCGTATTAACATCAAGTACCACAGAATTTTTTCCTCTTCTTTTGAATATATTATGCGTATTATGCGAAACTTTTTGAAATTTCGAAATTTATAATAATGAATAGACGTTATAGTAATTTCGAAATCCATAATAGTGAAAAATTGAAACCAATCCGGAAATCTATATAGAAGTTGCAAGACACTTATTACTAACGTACAAATTGTAAAAGTTTGTTATGGCAGGAATTTATGTAACGCGATAAATTGTTTAATTCGCAAAAAATCATTGTATCCTTTCTTGGAAATTGAATTTCATTTCTTTGCAACTTAAAAATATTGTGTATCATAATCTCACTTCACGCTGTGCAAAATTACACGGAAGCTATTCGTAGTTAATCAGAGACAGTTCCCAACTTTTAAACTTTCCATTTCTCCGTTTAAGAACAAAGAGAAAAACATGTAACACGCGGCAGCCATCCAAAACACAATGGAATTGCCGCACCGGTATCTTAAAACAGTTTCATAAGTTTTCAAGTATTTTCTTCTATTTTAAAAGTGCTTTCTACTCAGTTCCTTCGTTCTTGCTTTGCATAGTAGCATTCCGCTTTGCGTTGTAAAGTACCGTCGCTTCAGCACGATCGTGCGCTTTGTTTTCGCCGTTTCTTTGCACACAACAATGTAGAAAAGAGAGGAAATCCTCGCAGAAGTAGAGAAAAGCGTACACCGTTTATAACGAAATATCGTGTTACGCGATTCTTGCCACACATCACGGCGTTCTCTTTTTATTCTTCGCTATTTTCTTTATCGCATATCTACACACTTGTGAGTTGTGGTCAATGATCTGAATGTTCAATTTGTGCATAATATATGACTCGTAGGTCGAGAGATATATTCAAATATTAACTCTACTTGATTCTTTGAGTCATTTTCGACACGCATATACTCTTCTATCGTTAAAAAGTTTCTTCAGTTTAAGAAAAATATGGAAGAATCGTCATTGACAACATATGGCTTATTATTTCAATTTTGTGTTTATAGCTGGAACATTGAAACATTGAAATTCAAGGATCGTGTGATAACATATTTGTTGTTTAACACATAAGAAATTAATAGAATTATTAATTATTTTGTTTTAATCTTCTACACTAACTTTGAAGTACAATTTCGTAGCTTTTCATTTTCACAAAAGCAGCAGCCTTGTAAAGTAATTGAAAATTTGTGTGCGTGACTGCATTTATCCATCTCAATTGTTTTGCATTTGTTCCATTTTCTTCACGTCAGTATTTCTTTTAGTTCGAAATGCGACACGACGTGGGTTGATGGGCGGAAATTGTTAACGAGTTCTAACCGCGCTGCAGGATACCATTTTCCATTTCTTCTTCCGAGAGAACCGTCCCGTTCTTCTTTCATATCCTTCGCCACGTTTGTTCCCGGTTTTTCTGCCAGGCAGAATGAACGTCACACAGTCGAGGGAAATCGTCCGCGATTTATGGCGTTTCTTTCGAAACAGACGACTGGCAGATCGCGTAACCACAGAATGTAAGAACTAAAATGGCAAAAAGTTGCTGTTACGTGATGCTTTAAAAATATCATGATCTATAAGTTGAGATATTCACTGGAAACAAATTACGAGCATCTTATAAATATTATATATCAACATTTAATATTATTATAATATGAAAAACATTTTATCATATTACTTTGACAAGATGTAAATTAAGAATAGAACGATCAGAATAATGCACGATATTCATTAGGAACATAATATTTATTAACTGAAGAAATTTTTGAGCAAATTTTCAGTATGACATTGTTAATAATTAGTAGAATATAGATCTTTATGCAAATGCATATGTTCATAACCACATAAGTTCAATTTAAATAGAGATTTGCTTTATCCGCTAAATATTATAATAAGCATATACTTTGAATATTTTAAACATATTTGCATATTAAACGCAACATATAGAACTAAATTTTATATAAACTTACTACATTTTTCAATTCAGCATTTACATTATATTAATTATTACATTATATAGTGCATAAATATCCACAATCTGGTCAATACTCTTCTAATGAAGCTTCAAAGAATTTTGCATAACAGACATAAAATTCTAAAAAGCATAGTTCAAAAATAGTATAAAACACGCTCTACAAACGCCGTTTTGCGTCGTCCGGATATCCCAATCTACTTACAAATAAAACATATATTTTAGAAAAATAATAACCGCCTATGCAAACCGACAAAAATAAAGAAAGCAGCATGTATGTATTTTACTAAAAAATGTAAGATGTACATTCAGATATCTTTAAGTAACTTACATAGTTATCGAACTTACAGATAAGTAACATTTAAAAATGCTGTAGTCGTGTATCAGCTTTGATTAAGAATTTTCATAATGACGATAAAACTCTGCAAATACTGATTACGCCGTCTAACTACGGCATTTTTATCTGCACTTATCTGTAAACTCGGTAACTATGTAAGTTACTTAACACTTTCGCTACTACCGTTTAAGGAATAAGTTACTGTTCATGGGCGAAGTTCCAAATTTTCTACACATAATATAATATCACATATATTTTTACACGTATAATAATAGAAAATGATAAATAGATAATCCAAGCGAGTTTTACAATGCGTGACATATGTGTGACACTGAGGCTATGGAATGTAACCAGTGCGTCACATATGTGTGACGCTGGGACTGTGGAATGCAACTCGTGCGTCACATATGTGTGACGCGTGGTAGCGGAAGGGTTAAAAATATCTGAACATGTACCTCATATTTTAGAATGACATACATCTTATCTTTTTTTTTTATTTTTTTAACTTTGCGTAGGATATTATCATCTTTTTTTAAATATCAACTTCGTTTAATCTTCTTTGACATCGTCGGAAACCTAAACATAAATGCGCTATTACAAAAAAAAGAAAATAGGCACATTCCTTTCTTGAATTCAATGATTTAGACACACGAATGCTTTTACAGCTTATATCTATTTTGCTTCTTTTAATATAAGTACAATATTCGATATAAATAGCTTGCAACATTCCCATGACGGATATAAATCAATTGAAATCTGTAAAGTTGGGAGTTTTTCAGTTACAGGAGCACAAACAAACATACATGTATATGTATGTACATACCTACATAATACATGCATATGCATAGGTATATGCATACATGCGTACATACGTTAAAACCAAACATAATACTCTCCTTGTAGCATAGTCGTGTAAAGATAGGACTTTAAACCAGGGGTCGAAATAAACAGTTATTAATAAGCCATTTTTAAATAAATTCTATTCGAAGTTATATGGTTTGTTTGAAAAAATATCTATTCCTGTGGAATTCTCAAGACAGGAAATGAATTTTAAAAGGTGTTCTCATGGAACAGATATTTTAGGATTTGTATAATAAAAGTTCCATGGAAAGAAGTTATATTAGAATGTGTATTAAAAGAGGCTCCATAAGATAAATATTCATAAATGAATTCAATCATGATATACATAATTAATAGTTTCATAAAAGGTATTATGCAAAAAGGGGAACTCGTCAAGTATAGTACCTAAATAGCATTTTTTCGTAATTTAAATAAACTGAAAGACATAGCAATTGTATAATATAATATATAGATAATGTACGTATATAAACACTATGTATGTATTTAATAATTCATTTCAAAGAGAAACACAAACAAGCTTTGTACTGTGAATTATCTATTATATCGTAAATATTACAAATAAATAACATATTCAGAATATCAATTTAACTGTAATAATTGTTTAATATTCTTATAATGTTATTCATTAATAATAAATGTTCAGTATTTGTTACAATAATCGAGAACATTCTTAATATTGCTGGACAAAATGTCTGTCCCCGTTATAGATAAATTTTAATTTTTATATTTTATGAGTTCTATTGAAATTCAAACTCTCATTGTGAAGAACTTTTCTTTATTCGTTCTCATAGGAACTCACAATCTTCTCTAAAAAAATTTCACGATCCGTGTTTTAAATAGAACCTATTAAAAAGTTTCATAACTCTTTCAATCCCTGCTTCAAACTATACATAAGAAACACTGAGTGCGCGCATGAATGACAGCCGAATTCCAGGTCGCGGCGTAACCTACTTTCTTTTCCTGGAAGTGCGTACCTCGCGCGTAGTAATAGTAAAAAAAAAACAACTAGCTCACTGATCAGTGTACGCGTCGCGTGCTTGGGGTAGGTCAGTCGCAACAGTGCAAGAGAGAGATCCGAAAACGCGAGTGAAACAGAGATAGAAGGGTCATTAAAAATTACGAGTCCATTTAAACGACGATATCTCGGGAACGAGAGATCGCGTTGACGTAAATCAAACGGAGTTTTTCAAGGGTAGAATTTTCCGCTTCTAATGAACTGTGTGGTTGAGTACGATTACGTCACGCAGCGAGGTTTTATTCGCGTGCAAAGGATCGTGATTTTGAAAATTAATCTTTTGAAAGATTATTTTGAAAAATAATCTTTTTGTGGAAAAAGAAATGTTTATGGACATGATACGTGGTTTTATTGATAATAAATAATTGATAGTGTATGTTGTTGTGTTATATATGATATTTGGCGTATTGTAGAGTGGGAAATTGGAGAGGGAAAGAATGTTATGGAAATTTCTAATGCAGTATCTTTTGTTGGACGATAGTGGTATTAATTAATTGATAGTCATATATCTGTCTTATTATTCATTAAAATTAAAATGCACGCATCTCACGATGTCCCTGTAATATCCAATGGCGTCACAGAATGGGTGCTAATATTTCACTTATTAACCAATAACTGCAGCCCGATATAAATTGGACGAGAATTTTGAATGTTCTAGACTGGACCGCAGAGAGCGTAGTTTAGTTCTTAACCTGATTGATGAGATTATTATTGCAGTAGTTAGAATTCTAGATTATGATTTGCGAAAAGCAAGATATCCTGTTCTGTTCTAAATTATTCGTGATTTCATAGTAAAATTTAGTTTCAATTCAAGTCACTGCTATATTAAATCGCTAACGTCTAACGTGATAGAGAAATGGTAAACGTGAGATACGAAAAAGCATTGTATCAGGTTTATTTTGTACCTTGTTTGTGTGATTATGTGCATAACATAGTGCATAAGATAGATTATTAAAGTGTGCTGGAAGTTAGGTGTAGCAAACTATTTGTAAATTCATCTTCGTGCTTACCGAGTTAATATTAATGGAAGAGAAAGTATACGAAACAGTTTATTGGAATTGCAATATGTAAATGTCGCTTCTGGTGTTGGAGATACGGAAACTAATTGTATACACCAAGTAATTTATTAAACAGCAAACTTCTGTGAATGATAATATTTCCGAATTTTCATCGCCGTACAAAATCACGCTGTTTTTAAACTTCCTATGATATTCTCAGAACTGAAACCTTATACTAGATTCGATTTAACTTAGCTTGTAACTATTACTTAAAATAAAAATTCGAAAGCTATTTCACGTTTACTACAGTGCTTCAAAGTATTAAAACTGTATTTTTATAAGTGTATACGAAATTAATCTTTTTATACTATAGGAATAAAACTTATCGTAATTCCTCTAGCTAAATTTACAAGTAAACATTTCTTTATACACTTGTCATTGTATACAGTGGGTCGGGAAAGTGACCCACTTGTCGACTCCTTTTATGAACCCATTACGTATATTGTACAAAACATTCTGAAATTTCATTAGCATTGCATCGGCTCCCACCTACCGTGATTATAATTGGCAAAGTTTTAAACGATTCTAAGAATGTATAGGAAAGTTGCAAAACATTTAATAGAACTAAGTCTGTATATGTTGTGCAAAGATCACAAAAGTAATTTAAACAGGCAATCGTCCACGATATTAATTTCGGAATTCAGTGGGACTATCTTTAACGCTTATTATATGCTTAAGATGACTACTTATACTGTATATTAATTTTTTTTACTAAATATAAGTTCTCAGTAATTATCTTTCAACCTCTGTATATATTTTCAAATTTGATTCAAATTTTGCCAATATAACCATGACAATCGCGTTCCATTATTATAGTGCTAATGAAATATCAAAATGTTTCACGCGCAATTTTCACGTAACAATTTTCATGATCGTCGTGTGCGAATACTTTTGCGGGCCACCGTATATACATAAATTTTCCTTCAAAAATCAATCTCGATCTCCTTCACTATTCTATGAAAGAACGAATGGTAAGAAAGCTAAAGGAGAATGAGAATGACGATGAAGAAGCGGCAAGCCGAAATTGTGGCGCAAAGAGGAATACGAATAACGAGGTGTTCCGAGGGCAGCATAAATTCATAATGTCGGAGCGCAGGAGTGCCGGCAGATTAGCGAAGCTGACAAGAACAAACGATCCACCGTCCGCTGTTGATACAAGCGTGTAACGACCACACCCCGCGACCAAGCCTTGTCGGAACGAGACATTCGCTATTGATTTATCGCGCGATGTTTTAACCGCGCTGCCGCCTCGCACCGACGAATCTCCTAGCTCTTTTCCAACGAAGATTATCTTACTGGCTGGATAGAAGAAGAATTTAATCGGATTCTGACGTTTGATTTCGATAATTTGAATGCCTGACGCGTACGAAACGCGATCGCGAATCGGAAGAATGAATAAGCGATCAGGGTGGTTGAGTCTGAAGATGGTGTGGAATATTTGTGTCGGTTAGAGACTGAATCGAATAGGACATGGAAAATTTATAACGATAAATTTTGATAAGATTTGAGAGACAGAGGCAATTTCGTAAATTTGAATTTTTAAATAGCTCAAAACTTGGTTGAGAATACGGGAAGAAGCGTGATGATGAAAGTGTGCAAACACATGTTTCAAAAACACAGCTTCAACAAGTTTTTTTTAGGAAAGCCGAAGAAACATAGAATTATTTATTAAAGGTATAATATTGGCGACAATGGCAGGAAATAATGACCAAACACTGTTTTCGTAATTTTACATTCCTAGGCCTTGAAATCCTCTGTTAGTTTTCATGTTATGTTGGTTTTAATCGAAGACTAAATTATTTTGAGCGGTGACGTTTTTGAAATATATGTGCGATATGTTGTTCATCGTTAACGAGTGGGATTGAAACGTTTAATTACTTTTGGTAATCGAACTATATTAATTTCTATTTCTACTCCAATATTCAGTTTTTCTAACGTATTGTGTATCTTTTTTTGTTTCAGGTAAAGGACTATACATTCATAAAAATATTCAACGTTCTTAGATACAGCATAGAAGCCTATTTCTTCAAACTGTGAGTCAAAGTATGTTCGTGACTTCTTAGCGAGGGAAAAATAATTTTTAGTATATATACTACTTCGTGACATATTTTTACTGAATTAAATTATGATTCAAAAGACAACGTCTTATAATACAGGAAAAATCTTCTGAATGGAGATCATTCTCAATGGAAATGGAAAGGTAGAAAGATTTAGAGGCCAAAATTTGCACTAGATACAAAATGCTCTATCTTTTTTTAATTTATTATAAATCTTACACAAGAACTACAATTACACGACGACGATATTACACGGTGGATAGTAAAAAACCAAATGGAATCCTTTATCCACGCATCTTATCTTAAGTTATTGATCTTAACTGCGTTCCGGGGGGGGGGGGCTGATCCGTTTCGAATGTACCATAAACCCTAATAATTCCTTGCTAATACAGCAGGCTATAGAATCCCTCTACTATACAGTGTAGTCCCGTACGCCTAATACATGGACTCAATGCTAGTAGCTTCAGGCGATGCTGTTTGATCCTTTGAAGCGCGCAAACATTCATCGATCCTTTTATCTTGCAGGTTAGCTCACATTCCTGTTAGGTAAATTCCTGAAGACGTTGGGTCGGACGAGTAAAAGTACCGTGAATATTTTAGATGCAGATTAGCCTTAGTATATTACGAGCTAAAGCTTTCACATAGGTATTACAGATTTAATATCGGCAATATTGTAACTTTAATTGGTATAATAGATAAATAGATTTTTAATTTTCTTTTTTTATTGAGATTGATTGAAGTAGTTACAATTTAATGGTGCTTTATATATGCATATTATGATTTTTTTTCCTTTTTAAATGTCTATAATGTTGTTGTGGATATAAATAATAGCGAATCGATTATTTTTGCACATTGTTTGCTTCATGCATTTCTTTTTTGATTTGTCATTTTAACTGTCAGAAATAAGCAGAATTTAGAAGTAAGAGGATAATCCAATAATGGCCATTGTTTATTATTTCTGAAACTGCAGGTAGATAGAAATTTCTGTGTCTATTTTCTTTGAATAAAGAAATTTAGACGATACAACAATTAATTTTTAGATTATTGTATAATGGTAGCTTTCAAATAATGCGACATTTATTTAAAAAAAAAAGCTTTCTTAATTACTGCAATTTTGAAAATAATTACTATTAATAGTATCCGGAATATTTTACATATATTTCAAAATGAAACAGAAATATTAACAACGCTTTACCATGTTTTAAAGCACTTTCCTTTTTCTTCTCAATTTTTATGGTCTGAGTATGCAAAACAGAAATTTTCTTTTGAGCGTGGAACTTTCTAAAGTAGCAATTCTAAAGTTTCTTTGTCGATGGCAATTTCTGTTATAATAGAAGCACGTTAACGGAAACGGTTTTAGATAGCAGATAATTAAACGTAAGAACGAGTGTAATAAGATAGAACATCTGTTTAAACGGTCTTGTTAGCTCGAGGAAAGTATGTAACTGGGGCTTTACACTGACTGACGTTTGTAATAGCAAGTAGTTAACGAACAAACGTACAAGAGGTAAAAATAAAATCGTGAAGGCGTTGGTACATACTAACTCTCAGAAGAGATACACGTAAACGGACAATTAAAGAGACAAAAAATGGATGAAAGTGTCTTAATAGGTGTAATATAGATCCTCGTAAAATCAGATAGAAGAAGTTACTATTTTTCTGCATTTTATAATTCAGTTTCTTAACTTCTTAAACCAAAAAAATTACAACAATCCATCACGCTGTACTAAATTAAATTACTTTATTCATTACTAATCATACATTTACTCAAACAATCCCTTCAAAACGCAAGAAAACCTCCATATCGCAACATCTATACGTACACCAAATAATTATTAAAAAGATCCCTCATTACGATACATTGAATTAAACCTTATTCACAAGCAAGTACACATTTATCCAACGAATTCTTCGAAAACAAATCTCAAATCTCAGTTAATTTAAATTTGTAACAGTAAATATATTTTCAGTCGTTCACTTTCAATAGCAACAACTATTTATAGAGCAAGGAATAAAAGATGGGAAAACATTATATTACACGAAATTCAGTCACTTTACTCGCCACAGAATGCCTCTGTAACGCGAGACAACCTATCAAACAAACCTGACAGAAACATTCAAAGCCGACAAAGAGTCACCATGTGTATCATCGTAAAGAACCAGTACCGGATGAAACTTGGACGAGGCTTCTTCGTCATCGGAGAAACCGCGACACATCGTTCCGGCTGACCGCCAATTTCCAGGCTACCACTCTCGATTGCCCGGACAGTCGTTGATCTAGAAGCACCCAAGGTTCCCTAGGGATTCTTTCTTTGTCTCCCAAAAATCCAATCCCAGTAGCTCGATCGTGCCACCTGCTAGCCATAAAGCGAGGAAGCATACCTTTTGTATGTCGAGCCTGAGGTGAATCAACGTCGAGGGCACACCAGAAACGTCCGACGTCGGTGGTTGCCTGTTTCCCTCATAGAAATTCTCTCTGAATTGGTGAATTCATGCTGGAATTAGGTTAGAGGGCCTTATAAAGTCCAAGGGATGGCCGACCTTAAAATGGAGGGAACGTTTGAATATTAATCAAGTTAATCTCAATCCTGGTGATACGTGTGCTTGTTCTTCAATTAATCCGCAGCTATGAACTGGAATTTTAGAAACGTTATTATGGTCGCTGGGATTTTTCACGTGACTTTTTTTGTTTTTTTTTTTTTTTTTTTAGGAAACTAAGACGAATAGAGAGGAGGATGAAGTTCGTGAGACTAAAAGTATTTTTTTGTTTGAATGTTTTTCTATCGGTTTTTGTGGAGAATGTTTCAAGATGTAATAACTGGTAACTTTAATTCTTGTTACGTAATTTTCCTTTGAGGAAGGCAAGATAAAGAGAAATGGAATTAGTTTAGCAGGGGATGGAACGTTTGAGATTAGGAGGTGTCTCTTTTACGTAAATATCTTCTTCTGTCGAGTTTCGTGGTAAAAGTTCTATTTGAGATGGAATAATTGGTAACGTTAATTATTCTCGTTGCGTGATTTTTCTTTGACGAAGGAGAAATGAAAAGGAGAGGAGTCGGTTTAACAGAGGATGACACGCTCCAAGTTAAAAGAATTTTTGTATTACTTGAATATTTTTCTGTTGATTTTCATAGAAAATGTTCAGTTTGAATTCTATCTAATAATTGGTGACGTTAATCCTTCTTAAGATGAATATTAAGGTCGGGTAAAAGGATAATTTTCATAGAGTAAATTATTCGTAGACAGTATGAATGTTGGGATAATTTGCAGAATAAATTACGAGATCTTCATTAGTGTTCTGACGTACGTTTCCACAGTATGGAATGAAACGGTTGGTATTTTAATATTATGTAAATGAGGATAAGACGGAAAGTAAATATTATAAAGGGTATGATACTGTGTTCTTTCTTTAACCTGTTAAGCTGAAGTATCATATCCTGGTTGAACTTTATCGAGCGTCGTAGATAGTCGCACTCTGAAGAAGATTAATGTACGTAGCTTGAAATTTATACGATATTTTTACGATAATAATATAGAAACGACATTTTTATCCAAATTAAATATCTTTGCAAAATATGCCATAATGGATGGTTCTCATCATTCAAATTTTATTTACCACATTTCGTTCATTATTTTAGAACCGTATTTATTAAATAAGAATCGATCGTTACATGCTTATCTTCTATCTCTCTGGTAAATGTCTAACGAGATCGAAGATTTATAATTAGGCAAAATTTTTTCTGTACCGATGTATCTTGCAAAGAGAGTCTGTAAAAGCATTATCATAAAAATAATGTATGATTAAATGAATCTTTAGAATAGATTTTTCAAAACAAAATGAACCACGGGAGAGAACTGACGGAGAGATTTCTAGTACTTTCTTTTATCGCTTCGAGTGTCAGAGAAGTTTTGTAAAAAGACGATACTAGGACTTAGTATGAGCAGTTCAAGAGGAAACTTGTTTCTATATCCTAACATTGTGCTCTGAACGTAATTCGAGGACCAAGGATGAAGAGATGAGAAATATTTACGCTGCTTTCGAACTATAAAGTTAAAGCTAGGGTTCTTTTTCAAAGTAATTTGTTGAAGTTTTTGCAACACTTGATGACTTCGTAGTAAAATTAAAATAAAAGTTTTGCTTTTATGACATAGAGGATTTTTTTAAGAACATTAGTGTATCGAAGAGGTTAATTTCTAATATTCCTATGATAAACAGGATTGACATTATGATAGACATTAATCTATTAGAAGTTTTTCTGTAGCACATACTTGTAAACGTATTATTTTTTCACATTGGCTAAGTTTCTCATGTTAAGTATTAAATATATATAATGTACGTGTACATTGATATCATCCAGTTTTATGGAAATGTGTAGTAGTCTACCTTTATGCAAATTTCTATATTATTCCCATCGATATGATTCTAAAATGGTTTCCTTATCTTCAAAAGATTATCCAGGTTCTTGAAACTTTCCCCGATTTTCTTTTAGAATTCTTAACCAATCGCAATCTGAATACAATTTTTCAATGTTCTTATTTCCTTCAGTTGTTTTTACGATATTAATTAGGCAGGAAAGCAAAAGAATAGCTGATATTCGTGCTTAACTTATATAAGTACTATATATAAGTATATAAGTACAACTTACCGTTGTACTTGTGATTCAACTTTGTATTTCTTTCTATCATCTTAAAATGAAAAGAGCATTTAAATGTAAGTTCGGATTTTAATTTAATAAAAAAGTGAAATTTCTGCTAGAATAAGAAGAAATTATTCCGAAAACAATCTATCATCAAAATTCTACGCAATCAAGATCTACTGTTCTAAATTTGTACTTAACTTAGCATTCTGTTCTATAATACAAGATAATTTGTATAACTCGAATGATACATCACACGAAGTACAGGCACTTGCATGAACAAAAACAAGCCGTCACACTGTTATTTGACAAAGTCGCTATCAAATTTAAAGGATCGAGGTCTGACCAAAACCCAAAAGCAACGCCTCGTTATCGTCCATCAGCGGTTTCCAAGAGCCTTCCCATGAAACGTGATGTATTTCTTCGGTCAACATGGAAAAGCCGACTAAGTCGAAGAACAGCAACGAACATCATGGATTTTCTGCTCCCTAAATAACTTCAACATTTGTTCTGGAAAAGATTTTACACAATTAGAAAATAACAAAATTATTCGTTGACAGATCAAAATCACGTCATATACGTCATCTCGAATTCCAATTTTGTATCTCTTCGGATATGCTTGAGACGGACGACGAACAAAACAGAAAGAAGAAACCGAAAGATTGTGTAGCAGGGGAAAGAAGTAGATGGGGTGTGACACGATTGACAATCAGTCATTAAATAATTTCATGGGCGAGAAAACAAGAGAGCTAACATACGACTGGCAGACGCAGCTTGGGATTAAACTGTTGCGACCGATGGAATCGTGCATGCAATTGTGTTTGGTGATACTCGCTCGCTGCCTACCCTTCGAGGCTTAATGTTTTATTGGTTTCTCTTTGAAAGCGGCGAAACGGCTGACAATGGGAGATAATTCGGCTGGAACGCTTTGAAAGTTACGCGAAACGGTGGAAGGTAGCATCCACTTGGCAATTCCGTAGTAGAATTTCGGCTATTGGGCTAGGATATTAGCGTACTGTGTACTGGAACATGTGAATTTCTACATCCATAGACTTTGTTGGATGATGTAATTATGAATAAAATAATGGGATAGTAAGATTTTTTATACTTTCGAAATTTTAGAATTCTTGCCTTTTTTTATATTAACTGATAAGATAGAACAGTACGTATCATTAATATCGTAATAGGATATTAGAAAATAAGGATTTCGAAAATATTCTAAATTCGGAAATGTCTAAAAATATTTATTTGTAGAATAAAATAGCAGATATTTTTATTCATTAGCTATCTTTAATACTGTTACTTAGATGTGTTTAAATTAATTGTATTTCATGATAATTGATTAAATTTTTTATCATTTTTAATCAATAAGTATAAAAAATTATATGTCAAGGATAGTACATAGACGAGTTATGTAATTTCCTAAAATTTCCAAGGCGTTTATTAAAAACTCTCAAAGAATTTATCTAAAGTTCAGGAAAGATCGCTTTAGGAATTACGAACTTCCTTAGAACATTTCGGAGTTTCAAAAACTCGTTGAATATTTAAGTATTTAAGGGAACTTAATAGAGAAACCATATTTCAAGTTAACGCACATTTTTAAAAATGTGCTATTTCCTTCGATACAATAATTATGACGCACAATGAGATTTTATTATGCAATTACTTTAATAATGAGTCTTGTGAAGCTTTTTAGCCGAACGGGAGCCTATTGAAAATGTCCATTTGATATTAATTTATCAAGGCCGTATCGAATTGATTCCGAGCTCAACAGCTGATAATCGCTTTAACAATTGACATAGGCTGAGCGCATGCGAATTCCCCTTCCTAATTGCTGCATCGCAATAGCCCACTGTCCTACATAATTATACCGAATATTGGATGGAAATACAAGTGTTCGCTCGTGTAGTTCCTTCGTTTCATTTAGGGATCAGAATAATCGACGGATGCAACGTGTCTTCCATTTTAACGTCGAATTAAAATCTTTTTTTTTTATATAGTAGATCTTAGGAGTTGATCAGGTTCGTAAAATCTTTTGTTGGGTTGTTTATCGATTGAAATATAGGCGAGCCTTTGTATAATACTTGAGGTACTCGTTACGTTATAAAATATTGTCTATAAAATTCAATATTTTGTTGCCCAGTTCCTATAGATATGTGGGAAGCAACCTTTTGAGAACAGGAGTCTTACGCGGGATTCGTGTAACATTTCAAGCTTTGCTTTTGTATATTATGAATTAGTACCGTATTTCTTCAGTTGACATATAAATTAACCATGTTTCTCAAATGACACTGTCATTCTGCTTTCCTTCGAAGATCGAATTTTCAATTTTCGTGCCACCTTTACACGCGTAGCCTTCTAACCTTTTACCTTATATGCTCGAGTTACATTCTTGAAATGGTTTGTGGTTTCGATTCAATGATGGCACGTTTTATATTTTTGCAGAAGATGTTGGTAATTCATTATAAAATACGATTTAGAGAATTATTAGCATCATCTAATTATTAAAGACTAGTAACAATCTTATAGAGACTCAACTAATAACTAATAGTAATTTTTTATTACAGAGACTCTATAAGACTATTAGTCTTATTAACTATTAGTTTATAGAGATATTAAATGATTTCTAAGATATCGTATCATAGACAGTACACTGTACACTCAAGTACACAAGTCAAACCTCGTTTTCATAAATTTCATTTCACTATCTATTCATCGTGACATCCTCACCGATGGAAATCAGATGGTTCCGCTGATCTCTCACCGATCTCCCGTTCCGGAAGACTGCTACAAAGCCGAATCAGTAACACGTCGGAATCAGTTAGCAGGATGTCCAGCCTTGGTAACGCAATTTCTTGCGTGATTTCAAACATTAATATTCAACGGTCAGCGGGTTGACGCGGAGGCGGAGTTGTTCGTGCGTTTCTGCTTAAAATCCAATCGGTCCCACGCGAAATCAATATGGCGATGCTGCAACTGACCGCAACCTTTGTGCTCATTATTAAATCCGTAGCAACATGTTACGACGCTCACACACGTGTGTACATCAGCACGCGATCCGTCAAAATTACTCGTTTGATCGAGCTTCTTGCTATCATAGATACCTGTCGGTTCGTCTCTTCGTTTTTTCCATTCTGGAGCTAATCTTTTACCATTGGAAATAAATGTAACTTCCGTAATTTGGAAATTGCGCCTGGTAATGGTGAATTCATCTTCAATAGTGGATTTATGTGAATTTTTAGGAAATGCGATATGTTTTATTTGATAGCGATGGATCAGTTCCTAAGGGTAGCGTTTTAAGACGCGCGGTGTATTTCTTCTGACACCAACGAATCCGTTTTCGAGGATACATAAAAGAATACATAAAAGTTTCCAGATACGGCTTGTTTTGTTTGATAGCAACGAATCGATTTTTAAGGATAGCATGGATAGCATAGCAATAGACTCGTAAGAATTTAACAAAAATACGATGTGTTTCGTTTAGTAGCGACGAATTCATTTTCAAAGATAGATTCATACAAATTTTTAAAAGAGGGAATTTATTTGATTTGATATTTAATTTGGCATTCATATGAATTCTTAGAAAATACAATATCTTTCGTTTGATAGCGATAAGTCCATTTTTTGGTGAATTTATCCTTAAAGTAACTTTTACTTATGTAATTTCAGATTATTTATATAATTCAAGTATTGTACAATAATAAGTTACTTATATAATTAGAAGTACAAACCAAATGTAAGATTTGAGATTTGAAAAAAAAATTGTTAGTGAAATATTTCGAATATTTTGATTTTTATATTGTACAGAATACAATACACTGTACTGAAATTTTGCGAAGCAGCTTTTAAAGGCAAACATCAGGGGCTTTTCAAGCGTGGAATTAGGGATGCTCATTGGCCGAGATTGTTCATCGAAATGAACCGGTGTATCCGACATTTCAACAGAAAGATCGAAAGCTTTCAGATTTATCAGCTTACGCTCTGATAATCTGATTTATCAATAATTCACATTCCGCTTTATTCCATTTTGCAGTTTGTGCTTTTTAAAGCGAGGATCATAGACAAACGTTCCTTTGACACGTTGATAAATTTTATAGCCTATATCATCGTTTGAATTTCTGCTATATATAAATAGAAAATATTCAGAACTTATAAATGTCCTGCCCACACACACACACACACACATATATATATATATTATTTTCCTCATTCTTCTTTAGCGTATTACTTATTGAAGCGTATTACGATTAAGAAAATGTTAATTTTTGCACTATAGCAAAGCTTCATTTTTTATTTCCGTTTTACTAAATCTTTGTCTCTGTAGAAAAAGGTTTCACAAATTCAGCTTACCAAATAACTGTGTAATGTATGTAGTGAAAACGTTGATAGGCTATTTCAGAAGCTTTTCAGATTTTTTTAAAGCGTGGGACAGTTAATGCATTAAGCTTGAATTTAAGTGACCTAGTTTGTTTATGGAGCATGAAAGAATATGTTTGCGTACGGAGTGTTAGTAATGCTTGAATTTTATATCTCCACAATAATTAGTTACTTCTATAAAATCTAGACATAGTTTGTAACATTGTAAATCACTGTGTTTACTAACTCTGCATAACAGACATGCATAAAGGTTTTAATGAATTAACGCAAAGCTTTCCTATCTAAACACGTTTCTCTGAAATTTCAACGTATCAAAGAGTAAGTTGGAAAACAACTAGAAACTTTATGATTTAATTGTAAAAAAAATTACCGAGAGTATCCAGACGAAGCGTATTAAATTACACGTTAATCAAATTCTTTAAAAAAATTTCAAAAATTTGCCCCGTTATTATAGAACCTTGTAGATCGAAGAACATCATTTTCCTATAACCTTGCGAACCGACGACAGCGTTTTCCAACTGCCACATTTCAATCCGATACAACCTCACCGTCGGAATAAAAGAAAAAAAAGAAAAAAAGGAAAATAATAAAAAGAAAGAAAATGAAGGAAACAACGAGCACATATTTTTATTTCCGTTTCTTGTGAAACTTATCGAAAGGTTCGAACGTATTGTTTCTCCATTGTATTTGTCTGAAGTAAAATATTTATCGTAAAGTAGTTTCGTGAAACAATGCATTACCCGTTACACAAAGAGAAAAGTCGTTTGCTGAAAAAGGAAAGGCAAAAAGAGGTGGCTCGTTTTCAGCGGCTGCTTTTACCGCATATATACATAACTTATTATTGTATATTCTTATAATTACATTATATATATATATACATTTCTATTATTTAAATTTAAATTATTTTCTCGGAATTACGTGGGCGAATGCGAAAACTACTCTTAACAAACGTGGTTGATAGCACATCTTTAATTACCGATTTCGATTTGATTTTACTGCGAAACGAGAAATTTCGCAACATGAAATGATGAAATTTTGTTTCAATCTTAATTTAATAATTCCCGTCGCCATTCGGTATTTTCTCTCGTAGAATTACTATCAAAAATTAATTTGGGAAATTTCCCCCTTTTTCTAGATACGAGATATACGCAGGAAATAATAACAAATGTCCAAAATTAAAGATTTTGTTACCTGCACCCTTTTTTTCTCAATTCCTTATTTATTATTATTTAGTGATAATATCACGCATTATTTTTTTTAGATATTTTCATGTAGATAGATAGATGACATTAATTCCGTGTCTCTAGACCTTGAAAATGGGGTTGGCACGTGTTATGCCTACGAAATCGTTATATATATATATATATATATATGCATCAATACGATACTTTAAAAACAATTACAATACTTAATATTTACTTTTATCGTTTTGTTTAATTGTCGTATTATCCTTATTGTGAATTTATTATGTTTTACCTTTTCAATAATCTTTCGATGTAAAGTACTTTGTAAAGTGTATTGCAGATTTTCAAATTGCAGAATAAATTGAAAAACGCCAATGAATCATTGATAATGAAATTAAAGGTTTGGTTGAAATGGAAATTGGAACGTAAATTAAACAGAGAATTTTCGCATCATTGGGTGATGATACCGCAATGGACCACGAATCGTCGGTCTATCACCGTACAAAACGCTTCGAAAACTTGCCGGGAAAACTTATGAAATAGTCAGACCATTTTCACTGCAAACATTCCTTTCACGCATTGTTCTAAGCCTTGAAGTTATTTAAATGGACTTACACTTGCTCTGCTCGGAGTATCATCTAGAAACATTTTCACGATTAAAGTAACATTGATTCCATCCAAATGTGAGAAATAAGTTAAAATATGGATAAATGTTCGAATACTGTAGATTATTAAATTTTGTTATACTTAGATATGTTTAAAATATTTTCATTTTTGCATCTAGTAATTTGTTTGCATTTCTAATGGAAAATCCTCATGTGTAATCATAAAGCGGCATTAAAATCAACAAAAATTATAAAATTAATTCTTATATAAATTCTTATAAAATTCATAACTACGCTACACGAGAAGCTGCCCTTTTTTCGAAAAATATGATTTGTCACCTTCATAAACGAAACATACCCAAGCACCCGAAAAACAAACACCTGGTGAAATATCACTTTTGCGCGAACAAAACCTCCAAACGAGACAACAATAAATAATATCTAAAAATAAAGAACTGGGTAAAATTCCCCCGCAAGAACATAGAGAAACGTACTATATTTTACGCAATCGAACGGCGCACAACGAAAGCAATAAATCACATTAAAAAAGGAAGGGAAACAATGTCTCTAAAAATCGCTACTGCTCTGTCATGCGGTAAAAAGCAAAGAGAACGTTTCTTCCTCGGCGATGGAGCTCGTTTTCAGCGAACAAAACAAGGAACGAGCGCGGAACCTCTTGAAAAGAAAAAGCGAAATGGCCACCGTTTTCGTCAGGCTGAAGTAGCCTGGAGTATAAATGAACCGCGCTAACGAGATAATGAATCATGGGAAAGCGATGCAGAAGCATCTTTATTTCGCATTGTCAATGGAATCGCGTATTTCGAGCAATGGTTCTTCATTTCCTCGGCTGGAAAGGCAAATTGAATTTCGCCCATAAGAGGAATGTCGTTTGAAGAATACACTGCGACGAGTCACCGCTTCTCTTCGACCGGAATAAATCGGACAAAGGAAAAGTGAATGAAACAGGGGGGGGGGGGGCGAAACAGGAACGAAGGAAAAGAGGAAACGAGAAAAGAGAGAAAGAGAAAGAGGTGGAGGTTGCTCGCAAACTGTTCCACGACGTTCGCTGTGTCACTGTGTCCTTTTTTTATCTCTGTTTTTCCTATTTCTCGTGTCCTTGACCTCGCAATTTTCCGTTGTAGCGTGATTTGCTTTTCGAATGCCGTGATAGTAAACACAGGGAATATTGACAATGTATGTTGTACTATGAAAATTGTTGACGTGGAAATTTCCACACATGAAAAGATTGAAATTCGTCGTTTTGGGAAAGCTGAGAGCGCTGATTTTTGTTGATACTAACTGACTATTGTGAGGATGCTTTGCAGACTTATCTCTGGGCGTATGAATGGCCATTATGGTGGTTGTATCGTTGCACACGAATAGATATTATGTTATGCATATGCGCGGCGGAACGGCAGACTTATATACTTTGATAGCTGAATGGTTACTTGCATATATGTTATGGGTGCATAGGAATGATACGCGATGCTATCAATTTTCGTTTAGTTCATTTTTGATAACTTGAATAAAGAAATCAATGTATGTTATACCGTAAATTGAATGTATGATATTTTGAAGAAATTAGAGCGTTTAAAGTTTTATTTGAGAGGACGACAACCTATAGTAACAATGGATTCTTTCAGCTGTAATTATCCTTGTCGAAATGTGCACTAGTATGGTCCTTATATTTTTACTTTCAATTTCTCTACCTCCTATGGTGCCTCCTATAATGACCCCCGATGAGAAGATAATATCTACAAAATTTTAGAGTAACTGAATGAAGGTGGCATTGATTGCCGCGTTTGAGTTAACATTTTTAGACTTTTATCATTTCACGTTAATTTTAAATATTCGTAAATTTAAATATTCCATAATTTTAAGGAATGTCGCGAAAGAAAGCTTGGAAAGAAATTTTGCTCTCTACAGCTAAGAATAACTCTAATGTACACTTACGATTTGCAACATATTAATAACCTAATCCGTCTTATTGAAAGTGTTAACTTATGAGAAGCATAGCTTTTATCGGTTCCTTGTAAAATTAAATTCTATAATTTTTTGCGGATATTGGATCGATCGATGATTTTGCATGGGCGTTGAAACTCTGAAGAAAGTTCCTAATAGTTTCGTTAATGTCACACATGTCCTTGCTTACGTGGATAATCGTCGAGTATGTTACTTCAAGCGATTATTGGGAAAGTAATTTTGGGCGAGCTACGAGGCTTGAAGTTGTGGAATAATTCATCCTCGTTTGTGCCTTGAAACGTTTCGGACGAATGAACTGAGTGGTGGTAATATATTCAATCGAAAATGATTGGAATTATCGTAACGTGCGAAAGAACTTATGGTATGAATTAATAGTTAGTAACATTCTTTCTTCTAAAATTTTTCCCCCATTTTTGTGCTCATAATTGTTCTTAATACTATCAATTTTTATAATAATTGATCTGTCTCTTTTCAGATTTAATTCATATTCGATTTACCTATTGTTGTAATATCCTTTTATCCTTTAAAGCCATCATAAATCTCCGTTATGATCTTCCTCATTATATGTATTGACTCGGTAATTTTCACCTCAAAATATCGTGCTGTTTAGTTGAAAATACTACTAATTACTACTAAGTAGTATTATTTGAAAGTGCCGTTCAAAACTTCAAAGCACTGGAATTTGGATCGCGTTTGCAAAAGTTGGCAGATATAAAAGGTTCGTAATTGGAGAGTGGATTTGCACTGTAGCCAATTCGTTGGTCAGGAATGTAATGAAATTGGAAATGATAGTCATATACTACTTTTATTATATACGTCTGTTATTTAATAAATTCAATCTTCATTTCATTCTATGTATCTTATGTAATTTTCGACAAGTTCGACTTGTTAATGAAAGATTCTTCGAATTATACAGGGTGGTACAAGCGGAGAGGGGGTGATTCTACGCGAAAAAATAAGTCGAAAATATAGAATAAAAAT
The DNA here is from genome assembly GCF_014825855.1 of Bombus pyrosoma. Taxonomy (NCBI): domain Eukaryota; kingdom Metazoa; phylum Arthropoda; class Insecta; order Hymenoptera; family Apidae; genus Bombus; species Bombus pyrosoma. The sequence goes on from NC_057772.1 coordinate 11,816,343, forward strand.
TTTTCGTTCGAGGCTTTGTTTTCGAGAAAATCGACTTTGAATTTTCGCTCGGTACGCGTGCACTTTATCACGTTTCGTTATAACGGATCTCACTGTAGATCGTTGTCTCGATTGACGTTATGTTGATAAACACTTCCAGTGTGACCGAAGTGTTTTCCTACCTATTTCTTACTATCCGACTTTTATCACTATCCACTATCAGTACCTATTAGTCTACCATCATGTCTACATACAGCAATCGAGAATATACGGACATGATACTTTCGTTAGGTGCGTGTGGTGGTAACGCATCAGCCGCAGCTGATCATTACAGACACCGGTATCCAAATCGTCGACATCCTGACAGACGTGTTATTCAAAGAGCAGAACGAACCTTTTTTCTTTTGAAAAAAAGTTCAAAAGTTGAAAATTCAAAGTCGATTTTCTGGAAAACAAAGCCTCAAACGAAAAATTTTTATTCTATATTTTCGACTTCTTTTTTCGCGTAGAATCACCTCCTTTCCGCTTGTACCACCAGTTACAAACCACCCTGTATATAATTATAAATAATTTACTTTCACAATAATTACAAGAAGAATTCAATATCGCAAGACAAAATCGAGATTGAAAATCTAGTTCGAATAAAATATAACTTCCATTCGACAATCCTTATGTTACTGCATTTTTACTCGTATTTATTTATTTATTATTTTTATTCACGGAATAAATCTCTTGGTACAAAAGAAAAATAAGAAAAATGCACATACATATATATACATATATCTTTTTTGTATATGTATTTACATACGCATACAGACAAAGGAAAAATAGAGAAAAGATATATTGAAGTTAATAATAAGCATGATAACTATAATATATATTCTAATGAGTGTCTTAAAGAAACTCGGAACTGATTAAATAAGTTGATATTCTGGTGAACAGTTTTATCCAACTTTCGACAAGTTAATATAATAATATATAAACTCTAAACCGTCTCAAATATCACGACCCTTTGGTCAAAAAATGCGTTATACATTTGTAAATGGACTGTGCACTCTGCAATCTATCCCAACCTCCGTAATTCCACAAAGTCAGTCCTCGCTTCAAAGAAAGATGCATCGAAAAGAATTGCGTTTCGTTCAACGATGCATTTCTCGATGGAGAAGATTCTTTCATTATTTCGCCCCCTTAAAAGATTTCAGCTCGTTATATTTCGAGCGCCCGATCCAATCGGTTCCTTCAGGCCACATTACTTTCAAAGGCAATGAAAAAAAAATGAGACAAAGAAAGAGAAAGAAAAGAAGGAGAAGAGGAAGAAGAAGATGGAATGCATGTACTGTTTCACGCTGCGGGAGGAAGGAGGAGAAAAATTGTTCTTCTGACCTTGCCTGTTGAAGACAATTTTCAGGACACGAAACAGCCTCAAAGCTCGTTTTACGGGTCGAATATAAATGCGAAATTTTCACGGCTCGGCGTGGAGAACGGGAAGGAAAATGGAGACTGAGGAGTACGAGATTTACATTCCTTTGCGCGCTTTTATCGTCCCCTCTGCCCCGTTTTCAAAGACTGTCCCGTCGCTTCCGTGAATAAAGATGTTCAATATGGAAAATTTCCAGCCAGATAATAAACCTTCTATCCTACATCTTCCATGTTTTGTACATTATGGTCGCAAGACCATATCTGTTTCCGTACCTTTTTGTATTTTTTAACTCAAACGTACAGTCATGAACAAAATTAAGTGGACAGACAGTGGAAGTATGTAGATATCAACCAAGTTTAATGAAATTTAATCGGACTAGTACTAATTTTATGTGTGCATGTGTGCGTACTCAAGTTTTATTTATTATAATATACAGTACGTAGTTCCTTATAGTATATTAATTATTTAATAAGTATCTTAATACATAAATATCTTGTGAATAAATTAATATTTACATTTTTGTATAACATCCCTTCAAACACACCATAAACGAATTTCAACGACTATCACAATGTACTGTAAAATCGTACACGTTTCCCCACTTGGCTTGATCGTTATTTTTAACGTTCAAGACTAATGTTGTAGTAGAAAGCGCCCGCTTGTCTGTTTCGATAACCAGGCGAAAAGCTAAGGGATATTTTGTTGCATCTTCCAGCATTCGTTTTGCCAGCGGGAATCTTTCAAATGTCGATTTCTAACTGGTAGACACCGTTCAATCCAACGTAATATTTTCCGGTTACAAGCGGCAAACAACCTTCGACTTCCTTCACCTTTTTCGCAATTTCCACGGGAAAATGGAGTATCGAGGGCGTGAGATTTTGTTTAGGAGAATTCTTGCTGAGGTATACATACATGTTCTTTCTCTTTCGGAAAGATATTGGTGATATTCTTGTTTCTTATTTAATTCGAGTAGCTTGTTTTGTCATTAGTCAAGCAAATCGAACAATCTTGATCAATATTGAAAAAAACATTGTAATTTGCTTCTTCTTGTAACGATTTGATGTTTGAGTTGAATCTTACGTTAGAACTGTTGATGATTACAACATAAAACTCTTGCAACGAAGAAATGCAAACGGAAGTTCTATGAGAAGATGTAGGATACAAGTATTTCATCAATATATACACTTTAGAAAAATCACTTAAATTCTTGAAAGTGTACTAGTGTAGCAAATCTATCAAATTTTTATGAAAAATTACGAATTGATCAAAGTGACCAATTTGGTGATTTTTATGGGTTCAATTACGACTGTGAGTCTAAAGTGAATTTTAGGCAAATATTAAATGAATGTTTAGTAATAAACCCATGTTAAGTTTCAAATGACACTTCAGTGTTAGATTTCATATAGGTCTCAAATATCTGTAGCAATAATATTCCAAAATATCACTTATTTAAAATTTCAATTTTTCACAATTTTATTGGACTTTTCAGTAGTATGCCATCGCGTTGTCCGATTCGATTGCAATAACATTGATTAACACAGCGAGAAGATGCATTAGCAAGGATCCATCTTGGTGTACATCACACACGGATAAACGTAACGAGCTATTCCTTTGCTAAAGGCCTCCTTTGATTCGGACTAAATGGCATAATGCTTAATTAATTACACTCGTATCTCGGCTGAATATTGGTAGGGGTCAGTTCGCGAGCTTTACTTCCTCGTTCGATTCTACTAAACATTTATTCACTCGGTAATTGGATCTTTTTATCTTATTGCTGTCGTTATTATTAGAACGAGAGGCATCACGTTGTTACCATTTTATTTATTTTTCTTGTGATTTTAAATGTTATATTATTTGATTTAAATATATGTACATGGAATCATTTGCATATCCTTAAACCTGACCCTCCACATGATACCCAACATTTTATTGATTCTAATAGCGAACAGAAAAATTTGTAGAATCTTAATTCGAATAATTTAAAATAATAGATAAAAAGATCTTTGACATTTAACATTTAAAATATTATCTATGTTTTATACTTAATAAAAACATATTTAATATTTAATACTAAAAGAAAAACAATAAATATGTGTATTTAATTTTCTATATCTTAATTACATGTACTCCGAAATTCGAAGCAAAGAAAACCTAATTTCCCATAAATTCCACATTCATCATCAAAATCATGTTTATATTAACCGATTAAAGGAACATCAACAGAAACCCATTTGTACGTACCAAAACTAGTATGAACCAAATGATCACACTTTCATATCCTCTCAGACCGTTCGTTCGCACAATGTTCCTTTTCAATGAGATATCGATAATCGAATCGATGGACACGAGCGAAGTCGTACGGTTTCTGGGGAACGCGAAATCCTTCGATTTAATTGACCTCGGTTACACAAACGAGCAAGGTAGGTCGACCTTAGACAGAATTTCAACGTTCTGTTCCTGGTTAATTCAATTCTCCTGCGTTCGTGAGTTACATAATCGCAAGCAAGAACGCCAATTCTCTTCATGTTCCTATTGTCGTCACCAACACAAAGACACGTCACACGATACATTAAAATGGCTGTCTGACCGTCGTCAGATACTGTACAAATTAATATCATCTGGTGCGTATAACTATTTGGATTACCATTTTCTTCAGGAAATTCGTTTCTCTGTTTTTATTACGGATTTCTACCGAATAATAAAATATTTGAACAATTGCTATTTCCAGTTGGATACTAAAAAAATTTTTTAGATATATACAGAAACGTTCAAAATTCGTAGATAAAACAATCTTCCTTTTTCAGTGAGATGGTGTCGTGTGTTATATATTCATGAATAGAAAATAAGAAACTTTGAGCGTTATACTGTAACTTTCATACACATTTTTAGATTGGTTTCAAATTTGACCAATATCTTGGAATATTTTCCATAACACATGCAATATATACATACAAATTTTCTACGATAAGCTTTCACATTTATGCGTTACCCTGTTTAAGGAATCTTTGTAGATAAATAACAGTTCAGTCGAAGATTCAGAATCTTAAAAAAAGAGAGAGAAAAGAACAGAAAATTAGGTAATAAAAAATGGCCAAGATTACGACCTTTTCCCGCCCAGACAGTCATTTTCAAACATTGCGATCGTCTTGGCTCTTTATAAATCGCGTGGAACCGCTAAAATGAAGATTTCTCGAGAAATTCGACAATGAATAACCCTTTCTTTTTCTCATTTTTCATTCCCATAATGTCGTTCCTCTTCCTTTCTCTGGCTGCCCGATCCTTTTTCCGGCAGTCTTTCCATTTCCTGCGTCCTTGCGATTGTTTCTTCTTTCTACCGTGTGTTCCACTCTCTTTTTTCATCCTTTGTCTCGAAGCGAAAACTTTAACTATCCCCTAGTATCTGTGCAATCAACGAAAATTATGACCTAACTGCACCTCAGGACTTTAGTCGTCCTTGTAGCGTAATTCGTAATCCTAGAAAGCGCGGTTGCTTCGATATCATCTTTTCTTTTTTTGCTCTTCCCTCTTCTCTATCCGGTTGTATTACGTTGCTTCGTCCTTGTCGTTTTTCGTCGTTTTAACTTCATCGTCATGATGTCTGATACTACTTTTCGTTGTTATACCGGGTTTCCAGTGAAAATCGTATTGTTTTATTGCTGTCTTGATCACTTCGTTTTAGTCTTTAATATTGGTTTTTTGCGTTTCTAGTTCCTCAGGATTCCCCTACGTGAAGTTCACGTAATTCTCGTCCTCTATTTTTATCGTTTTATTGTCTTATTCCGTAACACCATATTTTCTAACTCTCTTTTTTGTTTGACTTCATATTTTTCTCCTCTCGTGGAGAATTACTCCTTCTTATTCCTCTTTGTTTTTTATTTATTGTACTTTGGAGTACTAGAAGTGGAAATTTTATCTACATTGAATCTGTATCCTTTTCTGTGTCTTATATAACATACTTGTCCAACTATAAATTTATTTAAACTATACATTTATTATTTTTACAAACGAATTATACAAGCTTTTTAATCCATTTTATGCCATATTAGTGACTTTGTGTCGTGACTATACTACCAGTGGGACACATATGTTCCAACTCCCCATTATTGCCACCCTGAGTGCTATAAATATATTACTACGCAATTATCATGTAATAACCCTACCTAACGCACGGGTAATGAAAGATTACCCGTAAAGATTAAATCGTAAAACGGCAAAATAAAATGATAATCTAGCGAGTAAGAGATTAATTTAAATTTCCATTATCCCAAACATATCTAGGTTGTCGATTCCTATGCTTTCTATCGATTATGGCGTAAAATCTGGAATACTAAGTTTAATTCATTTTTTTGGAATACTAACTGTCCGTCGAAGATTCTGAGAAACCTTCGTCAATTTAACTGTTCGATTTTGCTGTACCTTACATTTTGTATCTGTATAAAAATGGAAAATTTTAAGGTGATTTTATAGTTAATGTACTTATCTAAAGTTAAACCAGAGGACGTATATTTGTCGCAGCAATGGACGTATCAGGCGTCGTTGAAAGGATCGATGTCAAGGTTAGTCGTTAACGGTCGACCGGCTCTAGTTCCATTAAGTTAGTGTATTTAAGAGATGACATGGGTGGTAGTAGTTCCGCTCGCGATACACCGGCGAAAATTCGCTCAATTTCCGAGCGCACAACCCAGTTCGATTTATGTTCGGGCGCGAGGAACGATTATTGACCCACTTGGCGAATTTTAATGCATGGAAATTTGCATATAATTCAGTTCGCGGGATCCTTCTTGGTGCTGTAGAACACGTGCACGTACAGGCCACGGTGGAATGGTTAATCTCATCTTAAAAATCTGATTACACGCGCCTCAACTTTCCAAGCTGCAGCACCAAAGACTGTGAACGTCGTGAATATTTCGTCGTCGAGATTCCAGCGTAGCTCAGGCGAGCGTTGATTAAAGAGGGATGAATCGTTCTGACGAAGATGTTGGATCGTTAAACGAAATATCGTTCGGTGTAAATTGCACAGTTCAATCGTGATAGCGTTCTTCGATTTTTTTTTTTATCCCTATTTTTTATATCCTCGACCTGTATAATTTCTTAGTACGAATATCTTTTTAATTCAATTTTATGGCAAAATCCGTTCTTCTTTAAATTTGTGAATTAATTTGAAAAATTAAAAAGTCGTGACATTTTACACGAACTTTTATTACGTTTCTTATCTTTTCCCAATTTCTAGATGGGATATCGTTTATAGATATTGCAGATAGATATCCTTCTTGCTTCCCTTACTCCTTTCCAATGTTTATTTTCTTTCAACAGAGTTGAATCTTATTTCTTTTTAAGCTTATCATCTTGTTTCTTTTTAATTACTCTTATAAGATTTTATTTAGAGGAAACAGACTGCAATCTTCACTTGACAGTTTCCATTTTATTTGTAACTTCGAATTTGATACATCTGTAATCAATTGATTACTCAATTTATATCGATCTATAATTGATGGAAAAGAGTATTACAATGCTGTATGCATTAAATAGGCTGAAAATTATTACCAGCGTGCTAACTGAAATATTAACTTCGCTTAATTGCAAATTGGGAGAATTTCCTAAACAGTTAAACGTGCACAACTTCGCACGTTTAGCGATATCAAAGTTTCGCGAGGAGAGGAATTTATGCGGCATGAACTGCTTCGACGGGGTGGATACAACGTCCACGATCCATATCCCGGTGGAAAACGCTAAATAGCTCGTTAAAGCCCGCGAGTATTCTTCCGAAGCGGCCATATACGATGACCGACCGCCTGTCTGCTCCTTCAAATTAACGCGGAGGCACGTTGCCCAGAATATTGTTTGGCCGGCGAGAATGGAGACAAGGAGGGCATCGTTAGGCCTGACTGAATTACGACGCTGCGGAACAGTGGTATATAGCATGTTTAACTAGCGCTCGATGACGCGCCATGCACATGCGGATGCAGATAAGGGGTTGAAGGCAACTGGAAGCCTCAGATAGGAATGGAATTGAGGAATAGATGGGAAATGTTGGAATTCAGTTGTCGATTTAATTGGAAAAATTGTTATTAATATTATTATTTTACGTCTAAATGTCTAGCACCAAATTTAACTTCTCGCAATTTTGACGTCATCGATTTGAAATGTTGAAGGTCACCGCTTTTAAGAAAACTCTACATCTGGTCTTTTTAGCTTTCTAAAGCACCGAAGCCATCGACAGCGTATAGACAAAAGACTGCGACGAAGACAGACCATAAAACAGTCGACAGGCGACATTGGCTTCGGGGTTTTTTTCAGTTACAGAGTAACACTGCTAGCGTGCGGATCTGGACCAGCTCATATTATTATTTCATTCTTGTAATTTTCACTTCCGTATTTCAAATATATTTTTCTACCTTATAATTTATCCACGCGTCTCTCTCATTGTACATCTAATAACTTCAACATGAAACAACTTTGAAAAAAGAATATTTTGACTTAACGGTACATTATAAATAAATCGGAAGATTTATTTGTGTAAAATGTTGTTTTCAGAATTTAATTCCATCATCCTTTAAACAAACAGTCTTTAAAACAAACATTTCTACAATGATTTCTCCATATTTGTTTTACATCTATGTATATATTTTTTTATATAAATTAATTTATTGATTTAATGCAATTAAATTGATGAAAAGGTGGTACAATTTTTTTTAAAGAATATCCATATTTCACAAATTTCTAAAATTATGAACATGAAATTCGGCATATAAATTCTTCCTCAAAGATAAGCAAACACGAGTTTAACGAGCAAACGAGCGTTTTCGGAAATTCAACCCTTATGGAGGTGAAAAAGGGATACACTTTTTTCTCAAACGATAAGCGTATCTCTACATCCACTAAAGTTAGAGCCATGAAATTCGGTATTTGATCTCTCATTAAAAGTAAACGAATGTTTGAACGTTTTCTGAAATCCAACTCCTAGAGGGTATTCGATCAAAGGGCAATAAACATAAATTTAAATATTGTGCGGGCGAGGCTGCAGGCGAGAAGCTAGTCTTAATATCATCATTTTATCACACTCACATAACTATACACGTATGTATTGATTTTCCTTTAACTCGCACATCCGCATCAGGTGTTTTCATTTTTTTCGTCCCGATTTCCAACTGCACGGTGCATCCCAGTTCCATCCAGCTGTATTCGATAATTGCAGGAAAAACGAACTCACCTTCACCCGCAGAAAAAACCATAACAAAAAGGTTATAAAAAGGAGAAGATTCTCCCCTTTCTTTTGTAATCAGACAATTTAGAGACGCTTCCAGGAGAAAAGTCTGGCTTTGTCCCGCGCTTGTTTCCGCCCAGCGTCTATTAGGGGTGGCTGAAAGAAATCGTTGGCCCGAATTCGAAACGCTTTCGGCGTGCCTTTCATTATATCCGCGTCTCTAAAAGACGAGTTCACCGGGGCAAAGGATGCGCCACTGCTGACAGGAATATGTGACTACGTGGATTCCAGGTTACTGGGAAATATAGGGAGTATAGTTGCTCTATAGACTTCGCGTAATATATACTTTCGTCCGACTTTTTGCAACGCGTCCGGAGAGCGGTTCCTCTTCGTGTCCAAAGGCTTTCGATTATCGCGACTCCTCTGTAGAATGTACCATCTCTCTGTAATATGCTTTCCCTTTGATACAGACAGCGGTCGAAACTACGTACCGTCTCTCCGGACTTCCAACCACTTAACTTTTTTATTTCCAAATTTCTGGCCTTTTTATTTGTTTTATTATTTCAATGCATTTTGTTCTTTATTCTTTCATGGAAATTATTATACGTCGTATGACATGTACACTGCCGTGCATAAGTATTTAGATACTTGGTACAAACCAATCAAAAGATTCATCATTTTTATTGTATCCTCAATATCGTGATAGAAGAACGTTTCTCTACTGTCAATTCTTTATTTCTTACCATAACTAGGATCAAATGTTCTGCTAAATCAAAATTGAATCGAGGAATATATAGCTGCATCAGTCAAGTTTCGTATTTATCTGTAGTAAATAGTTGACACGTCGTAAGGTCTACATAAACATCTGAAATGTGGTTGCAAACACATACTCGAATAATTCTAAGATTTCAACATTCGACAGATACAATTAAAGTCACTTAGCTTAAACGTTTCCACGGAAGGAATTTTCATCCACCTTAAATTGTTGCTGTTTTATTTATACTAATTAATATCAACTATTGTTTTTATCGATATCTACTAACTTTACACAATATATAAAATAAATAAGAGTAGAAAGGAAAATTGGATTAGAAGGTCCAAAATGTGTAGATACTTATGCCAGATAGTGTATATTCAATAGTTTTTGATAGATTTAAAAGCAAACATCTTTCTACGAGCACGGTATATGATTCTTCATCGGGGATATGAAATTTAGAGATCATAATTCATCGCGTCGGAGAACTAATTTTCTCTCGCTTCGTCTCGAACGTTTTGTGAGTTCGCCGTATTCTTGGTGGTTGCTAGTGCTTGATACGAATAAATATTGCAAATGAAATACATGTCAGCGACGAGATTCCATCGTGAGATTGCAGATACTGCGCCCCATCACGCTCTGTACAACTGAACCACCAGGGAGCGGTACCTTGTTATATAGGGTAGTCCATCACAATCTGATTTTAATTTTTGATATGTTTAATTTATTATTTCTTAATATAAAGACATGACATTACTAAATTATTACAATTAGATAAATAGGATTATAGGATATTCGCAATCATTCACAGTCTAATGATTACTACGAATATTTATAAAAATTCATATATTTACAAGTAGAAATATAATTAAGAAGAATAAGAAGGTGTTAGGTAGAAAATTGTTTTACCTACTGAATATTGTAGAGAATACTATATTTTGGATACTTATTAATTAATTCAATTTGCGTTGCGGTACAGTTTGCGTTCAGCTCTTGCATTATAGCGAGGAAAGAGAATTTTTTCAGTAAACTTCTTGTTATTAGAGGGTCAAAAGGTCCCCTTTCCTATGGAGTTTCGTGGTAGTACCGTTAGGTTCGGTTTTAATTTTGAAGCGCTCTCGTGTCTGGGAAGAGGGTGAAGGTTGAGAGAAGTTGAACGGTGGCGAGGGCTTTTTTGGAAGTTGCGGGAGAACGCGTACCGACACTTGGGAATTTCTCATTTGCGGGAAGGGCACGAGCTTTTTCTGTTGTTAAGGAGAAGAAATTGACTTTCTGCGGGATAATGCGAATTTTGATCTATTGAAGCAATAAAGTGTCTTGGTTAGTCAATGAAAAAAATCGACCGATGATAAACATTAAATTTTTATGATCTTTTGTGTCTTAAAATCTTTATACGGCAAAAATAAGAAAAATGTCTGAGAGAATTTCCCTTGATTCTTTCTGTGCACCGTTGCAAATTCCGTAATTTTTCAAATACCATTTTTTATATTGCTTATTTTCATTCCACGAATCGCTTTTTATACCAATTTTTGTCATTTGTATTACCAGAGATAGAGATACGTATGAACCTCTCCAAATTGATCCACTCCACTATTTGTCAGTTTCTCTGTTTTATTCAGTATTATTGAATATTAATATCAACGTACGATATTATTATTAATTGTTATACAATGCAGTATTTAAAATTAGATATAATATCTACTCTATGGAATATTTTATTCTCTATTATTCAATATAATTTTACTACCTCTCGTATATTACACGTGGATTAAACAAAATCATTATTCACAGTGCAAAGTTTGTATCGATAAATTGTTAGCGGACAGAAATACTAAAACATTAAACTGTAGAAATGAATATAAAATTGAATAAGTAGTTAAAAGTAAATCATGGATAATAAATATTACGTCGAATCAAGATCTGTATAGATCGTCGTCTTTGGAGGATTTAAAAGAACCTGCGTCAGACAGGATGATACAAGGAGATGAGAGCAAATGCCGACGAGGTTCGCAGTATTAACAATAACAGTAACATTCTTTGGCGCAAAGAGGTCGTCGGAAGGAGCAGGAAGCCGGATCCGGATCTTTAATTTCCTGGGCGAATAAAAATCTCTGCTCCTGCTCGAACGACGGAGGGAAGCTGACTGTTGGAAAAGATTGAATGCGAACACGAAACGAATTCAAGAAAGAGCGAAAGTCTGACGGTGCGAAAAAAACATGATGGAGATTGAATTAATCCGAGCATAGACTGATATCGTAATTGATCGATAGGACTATTGGATTCTCGATTAATTCCCATAGATAGTTCGGGGAATGAAAATGAATTTTCCATCTTCTTGTTCCTCGCTCTTTAGAATATTTTACGCTTTTGAGAATATGCGCAATGTAGAAAGGCAGTGGTAAAGTGTGTGAATTAAAAAGAAAAGAGAAGATTAAAGGTGGTGAAAAGATTGATATTTGAATTGATTATCAGACGTGTTATTCAATACATTTAGATATATTGCAATATTGGTAAATGTATAATATTCAAATTTCTTATAATTAATATTATAATTTCTTATAATTAAACTTGAAGCTTTTTTAATGTTGCTAAGAATACATAATTACGATTATGGAGTATATTATTAAAATTATTTGTCTTTGATAATTCGATAATGACAATAATAATAACATTGATAATTGATACTCTAACTTACAGCAAATATTTTCTCTTTATAAAATAGATATTAAACTGAAATCAAATTAATATCAATTTCGAAAGAAGTAGAAATTGATAACGATATTTTTTTATTTCAGAACCTGTTAAATTGTAACATGAAAAGAATTCAATATAAAGTTTTAAGGATTTGATTAAATCCTAACTTTTGTCACAAATACTAGTCGATATTGCGCTTATACCAGGCTATAAAAAAATGTTCCAATTAACCCTTTGTATTGTTTGGATGGTTTTCGATCGAATCGTATTTTTGTGTTGTTGGAAAATTTCTCCTTGGCTGTAAAAAGGTAAGTAACATTATCCCAAGCATTTTTTCACAAGGCAATATGAGTCCTTCTTCTTCCTTCTTTTATTCAATGACCAGAAAACGGAAAAATTATTCCCAGCATCTTCTCGCAAGACAATATTAATTCTTTCTCATTTCTCTTCCATTCCAAGATAAAAATACGGTGGAATTATTCCAATCATTCTTCACAAGATGATATTAACCTTTCCATATTTCCTTCAAAAATCAGCAAACAAAGAACCACCTCAAACATTATTTCCCAACATCGTTTCCATTCCTTCCATTTTCAAAAACAAACGAATAACCATCTTCCTGGCCGATAATACTAAATTCCTTACATTTCTTTTCTCAAAATGCAAATACATGAAAATTAACTCTGCCACTGTTTACGATACTCTCTCAAGTCAACCCTTCCCTATTTACCCCTAGGTCAAAATCAGCAAACAAGATACCACTTCAGGTATCGTTTTGAAATAAAATGTCAACACTTAACCATTCCCCTTTCACTTGTAGGTCAAACTGACGACAAAATTATTCCAACCATTTTCTTACAGAGCAACACAAACCCTTTCTCACCTTTTGTCCCTATGAAATAACTTTTGACGAAACGTTCGCCGAAGAAAGTTAATTCCTCTGTTTCCATGCGACCGCTTCGAGATTGCTTTGTAACTTGGCTCTCGTTGCAGGATCGCTCGACCCTAAAGTGTCAGGGTCGCGCTGGGTCCAAGGACGCAGCTTCCGCACGTCCTTTTCGTTTTGAGGCGCGTGCACGCGGTAGCACGTGCCGTTGTGTTGTATATAGCTGTGTGTGCAATCGAGGCCGGCCAAATGAATGTTTAACGAACGAATGTGGGCTATAATTCACACTGCCAGGTTAAAAAGATGAAGTCTCTGCCACCCGGATATATGGTACTCGTGCATCCGTGTACATTCTCACGGAGCTCGTTAACGTCTTTGAATTCACAGCCGATTAAATAACCCGAAAGGAAACAATTAGAATCGTTACGGCCGCAGCTAGCTGGTCTTTGCCTTATTCGACTCGAGTGTGGACCTGGAACGACGAATATACAGGATGTCACAAAATATGCCGATTCTAGATATCAAAACGATGGAGAAGGTTCACGCGGCAGAAATGTTATTCGGGGTTTATTTTTCAAGTTATAGTTTTATGTTGGAAATATGTATACTGATATCTATAGATTAATTGACAAACTCTTCTCTCTATCTCATGTTTCACGCTTCATGTTTCTTATGGTCCATCAAATAAACGACTGTATGTTATGGACTAGATTTCGATTGTTATGTGAACCCCAGAAGCTAGATTGACCAACTCTATCTTTCATTAGTTTCTTAATTTCATTACATAAATTCATGATCCATATTCAGTTCTCAAGAAACAGATCACTTACCTATCTCCATAAGTTCATTCATTGTGCTATGACATAAGTAATAGTAAATTTTAAAGTTAACGCAAAAAACAGTGTCCCTAACGTCATCGCTTTTTTACACTTTTCAATTTATGGATTCGATCAACGTGGCTTCTGAATGGCTCGTATTACAGTGAAAAACATAAACTATGAGTGAGATAAAGAAAAAGATTCGTCGATCAATACCAGTATATTTGTAGTATAAAATGAAATTGCCCATAATTCTTGTGAAATGCCATCTTTGTCCATGAAGTTTTCCCATCATCTTTACGTTCAAAATGAACCTATAAATATTTGCCACATATTTTGTGACACCCTTTATATGCTTAAACGTCGAGGGTTCGTGTTGCTTGTGTGCCGTGGTAAAACGTACACAGAGTATCTAGAATCTTAGAAAATTCACGCAGACTCGAAGAAAGGAAACGTCGAGGTTTAAAAAGCGGGGCTCGAGATTGCTTCATCGACCGCTTTTAATTCATTTTCCCACCCTTTTCATTTCACACCATGTTCAGATGTTAACTCGTTTCCATCCGAAAGACGGGGATCGAGGGATAAACGTCGTTACGTCGTGTAAACAGTTGAGAATGAATTTTTCATTAAAACACGAAAGCTTGATGAACGTGCACCGGCTGAAGCGCGGTGATGAAGGTATCAATATTGTCGATAATTTTATACACGAAACAAATTTAGCTCGATGGAGGCGCCGAGGTCAAGGCCTCAACTATTGCATAACCCATTTTCGACGAACCAACGCCAAAGGCATTGCTTGTTTTACATCGATGAATATTTAAAAGCAGGAAGCGATATTGATAGGGGTAGCCCGACACTTCTGACGATTAATCGTTGGACGAGTGTTATCGTAGTTATCGTAGAATGCACGAGGATTCGAGGGTATTTCGATGGACAACGATGGATTTTAATTTGAAGCTTATCGGTGATTGCAAATGTTTGGTTTGGAAGGATCGTAAAAGAAAATTCTGGGAAAGAATGAATAAGCATGGACTTTAATCCTCTACTTGTTAACCAATGTAATGTAAACGCTTGCTTTATTGTTCTCGTTATGTCAGTAAAGTGATCAATAACCCGTCCCTGTGCGAAGTTCAAATTTTACAAAACGTTGCGAATTTTCTTTTTTCGTTTCTTCATAAAGTTTTTAAAAATATCTCGCATCCGGTTCGATGAATATATGTAGTTCATTTAGAAACCACTCGTTAATCCGTATCCGATTCTTTCGCGATGAATTCGCCTAATTCTTAGCTTAAAATATTCTCCCTTGAACACATTGTCCAATTAATGACCAGAACGTATATATGTTGCCTGATGAAATATTATTAATACAAAGGTTAATCCTTCAGTCGGATAAAATCGAGCCGGGTTGAACCGTAAGATAAATATTTGCGGAAGATGGTTCGTACTTTCCTAACGTTTCGTTGAAACGTTCTTGAAAGTTTCAATTATGTATTAAATATTCTCGCAGACTGCCGTAACAGAGCGACGGATTAAAAACATCCTGACTCCATTGAACGTTTATCTCACTGAGAAACTTATCATAACGTGGGTATACGTTTTAAGTTTCGTTTTTACATTTTATCGAAAAGGAGACGCACAGAGATTGAAAGCAAATACGTCGCAGAAAACATCACGGAGTACACTAGAATCCTGTTTTCTATGGACCCTTACACCGCTCTTCTCTTCCCTTAAATCTACTTATAAAAGCTTCGACTAACGAGAAAGGTACGGTATCACTCGAAAGGTTAAATGCATATCCATTGCAAAGAAAGAGAGAGTCGAGGAAAAGAAAAAGAGTTTCGAGTCCTCTAACCCGAAAGAATTATTGTATCTCAAAGAGTCGCGATGATTTCATGGAACTCGACTGCAAAGGGTAGCTGCGCGAAAAAGAGTTACTAGAGAGGGAAAAAAACGATCGCAAAGGAGTTGCACGAGCTTTCTGTATGTTCGTCGCTGATGTCAATGACAGTAGTTCTCGATGCATACCATGAATTTCTATTCGAAAGTTGTAACGCCGACTCGTTTCTCTTTTTTCAATCCCTTGTGAATTCCAGCCAATAAATATTCACGGACGAATGCTAAAGAAACGATTCGAAGGAACCAATCTTTTTCCATACTCTTTTGTAGAAATCAGAGGACTCCTGATGGCCAAGAAGTCTATAAATAAAGGGTATAAATAGAGAAATACTTATTTGTAAATTCAACTAAGAATAATCATATTATGAAAAGTTCTATTTCTATTGTTTTCTATAATGAAAGATTTCTTTGAAGAACACATTTATGTGTATTTACATAATGTATACATATATTTCGAAGCAATATAAATGTAAAATGGCTTTGAAATTTTTATTACATGTAATAATTACCAACTAAATTAAGTTGAACGTGGTATAAGAGCTCTCTCTATCTACATATTCGCTATTGCATATTTATAAGAATCTGAGTTTACATAAACGTGCACAGTCTCGTAACAATATTTTTTGTTATTTATTCGAATATTTACGATCAATATTTTTATCTATAATTGTCTTTAATGATATAAAGTAATAACAAAATAATCATTTGATTGCATTATAGTTTTTGCTTTATAATAAGATTCCGACATTTCTTTCGATTCTTTTGCTTGATACCCAACCATTTTTGACATACTGACATACATACAAATTCATTCCATAGAAATAAATATAAATTTATTCAGTTTACTTTAATACGAATAATATTTACATTTACTGCCATGAGTTACATGACATGTATATATGATTAATCATCTTCAGGCATAAATTAAAGCCCTGTGTTCAATGATCCCTTTGAGTGATGTGATATGATGAATTATAAATGAAATTTAAATTTATGAATATTTATATACGTATTTTAATATTAAAGAGGAACTGCTGTAATTTCTCGACAACGAACATAGAACTGATTTCAACGTAATAATTTCTAAATCAAGGAAGATAAAATCTATATTCCAAATAATTATAACCTACGCTTCGTAGATATTTATTCTTAGTTAAAATTACATGATAATGACAATTACTTTTCTTAGTAATCTAGATATCTATGAAAAATATAAGGGAGAAATTTCTTTGCATGGAAATATTCGAATCAAATTTTCCTGCTCGTGTTTTTTCTGTACTTAATAAAAGGAGAAATTTTTATCATCGACCAACTTTAATAATGTATGCATGTATAGATATTAATAGTAGATAATAATACTCGCTATAACTCAAGGTTCGATAGAAAAATTAATTTGCGTCTCGTTTAAATTCACAAACTGATCGCCAACTCTACCTAAATCTCAAATATCTCCACTAACCTAAACTTAAAGTTCACGTTAATCTACTCTCTAAGCCAAACTTATACGTCGCCATACGTCAATATTATACAAAGACCAATGTTTGTATATAAGTGTTATTGATTAACTAAATTCTGTAATTTTTCGACTAACTGCGATTAAATTTCATACGAAACCATCGTAGATATTCGACGAAAATGTATTCGTATTCTGTATGGAAAAGATTTCAGGACAGCCCGACCAGACACCATGGTTAACAAGGTTAGCCAGTGGGTTAGATAGCGGGACTAAACTAAATACTTAGGTCTATTACAACTTGGTCAAAGTTAGATGAGACAGTAAATGGGACAGACAACGCTGTTTCATCTCATCGCTATTCTTGCGACGTTTCCTCCTTCCGTCTGGAGAATTACCCAAAATGTGTATTTTAGATTAGAAGTTTCGGTGAGTGTTTAAACGCGAATAAACTAGATTATTCGCAAAGAAAAGTTTCTGGCTCATATGGAATTTCTGTAGCTTCTGTCGATTTCTTCGTGTCGTTCAGTTTTTAAACAATCATTTTCAATATTTTAAATTGAATCTACCGTTATGTTCTATTCTTCTTCACATTCGAATACCTTCAAATATTCGCAAATGTATTCGCACAACTATCATAGGAAATTGTTACGTCCATATCTTGGAATTTCATTATCACTATAATGAAACGCGATTGTCAAAATTATATTGGCAAAATTTGAATTTAATCTGAAAATATATATAAAAGTTACAAGATATTTTCTGCAAGCTTATATTTACCGAAAAAATTACATACAGTGTGAATAGTCACTTTAAGTATATAATAAGTGTCAAAGATAACCCTACCGAATACTGAAACTTATTAATACTTGTACTAAATATCGTAGAACTTTCGTATATATTTTCAGAATCGTTTAAAATTTTATCGATGTAACCATGGTAGTTGGGTGTAATTATAGTGCTAATGAAATTTCAAAATATTTCGTATAACACATAATATTTTCATGAAAGACGTCGACAAGGGTATGAATATTTTCGCGAGACACTGTACCATTTTTTTTTCTTTTTTAATTTTGAAATCCTTTATTCATGAAAGCTGTAGAATACATAAAATATGGTAAGAAATTTAACGTTTTGAAATATTTCTAATATCTAAAAAATTTTGTCACGCAATAAGTGGTGTGTAAAAATATTAAATATAAAATATCATTACGCAATTAAATTTTTACGCAGAGAACTACTAAATTGATTTGTTGTTTTTATTACATTGTCTATTCCTTTTTTTTTTTTTTTTTTTTGTTGGTTCAGAAGGAATCAATTTCCCGACAGCACCAATTTTGGTGACATTTCAACTGAACAAACTTTCAATTTTCTTGCTAACTGATCGAGTTTGTTGATCGCACAAACAATAACAGAGAAACGTTCAATAGAATACCAAACGTACTTCTGAGAATTTCATCGGGTGGCTAGCTAGCTTTGATTTATTGGACGCAATTATTCCAACGCTGAAACTGCGTTATTTGGTTGTATTCGACATTAATCGACCTAAAAATCTCTCTATTTCTGGTATTCCTGAGTCTCATTGTTAATATCTATGCACACTGCAATAAACAAACAGTATGAAACGCCAATTCGGTGCAATTTCCACAATTTCTTCTGAGCTTTTTCTATCCAAACATTTTTCTATGATTTTTCACGATTGAATTATACCTTGCACTCATTCAAATTATATCTTACTATTTGACTTGATAATTATTGAGAAATTCAAAATTCGTTAATTATGATGAAATATCAAATTAAACATACCTACAACTTGAAATTCATACCCAATAGAATTTCCACAAACCGTTCAACGGTCTTAAAAAATGGCCCAACCTCGTCCAATCAATTGTTCCAAAAAAAGAAACCCCTCCTCAAAAAAGAAGAATAACTATACGAATGAAGAATAAAAAAAAAAAAAAAATGGAAAGGGAATAGTTTAATGGGTGACCAGAAAGGCAAATCGAGTAACTGGAATGAATCTCTATCAACTACCACTAAATCTGCTGGTCGGGGATACGACGAAAAAACGGTTCTACAAATTCGGTAACGAGCAATCGGTGCTCGCTCGTACATCAGATCGTTGGTGATTGTTCACGTGGCGCGGCACGCATCTGGGCGCGAACTCGAGGAAGTGGATCGGTTCCAACGGCTACCAATTAATTGCCAGGATGCTGCGGTCGGGAACGGTGATTTACGTAACGGCCGCTTGTTCGACTGACTCCTCGCGCGAAACATTTACATTCGTTGCCCTTAAATTCGAACGAAATTGCGGCTGTCCTGCGGTTGGATGCGTTTAATTAGATCTCGTCGCAAAGTAACACAGTTTCAATAATATAGGTCAACCAGATCTGTTCAATCACCCGAACGTACGTCGTTCCAACTAACCGTTTCCGACACGGAAAATGTCTTCGACTGTCTTCATTTTTTCGTTCTTTCTTTTTATAATTGTTAATAAAGATAATTTGTCATTGTAAAGTTTACGATAGGGACGAGAATATTTGCTATTTTCAAGAGATTGAATATTTTAGTATTAATTACTAGATATTTCTACGATTATATTATTATATATTATCTTTATTGTAATTTGTATTCTTATTGATGGACAACAATTTTTTATTTTACTCGCTGATAGTAAGCGTTCAAATAATTTCGAGAGCCAGTATATATCCTTGTGCATATATTTTATTTAAATTCGAAGATTTTTAAGCATTAAAAATATAAATATTTTTTGTCGTCGATTTAAAAGGAAGAAGATTCCTACATTGCATCTTCATTTCCACGATCGATGTTTTACGAAAAAGTCACAAATAAAGGAAACCTGAAATCGTGTAAAAAGCTCACTGAATCGTGTAAGAGTTATCTTCTAAAAAGCATGGAAAATCATTGTCCCCATCCATTGCAGCGATCGCCCGCATATACATCGCATTTATCGGTCTGTTTACGTTTGCAACGATTAGCGAATCGAAAACTGCCCGTATGCAATTATTGCGTGTACCGTCGTTGTCATGCTAGTAAACGATTCCATGCTATATCAGAATTAAAGAAAAACTAATTGCATTATATGTATTTCATATTAACTTTTATTATGATCTTTTTATTTTTATACGATACTTTATTCACTTGAATTTTATATGTTGTATTTTTATTATTCAACAATTATTTAATGTTATTATCACAATTAAATAGGCTTGAGTTAATTAAAAAGGATAATCTAAACGAAAATATAAAAAGAATGTTATGTCATAATTATGAAGGTATGTGTGTCTGTACCTTTCTCTAAGGTCTAACATAAATATTTCATACTCTCATTCATACTTTCTAAAATATCTTTGAGGGTGCCCTCAGACAATCAATAATATCGGCAATATTTCAATGTTCTCGAAGAAGATACTGTATTGACAATGGACGATATTGTATTGACAATAAATGTTGATCCTTTTAGTTAAAAATCTTGAAATATTGACAATATATATTAATAGTCTGAGGACACCCCCAAGAATAAACGAAATAAAAAGAAATGTAATTGTATTAGAATTCGCTACACGAAAGTTAAATTTTAAGTTAAATCTAAACGTAAAGTTTAAGTTAAATAATAAAACTAAGCACAATAGAATAGTTAATTAAATTATTCTCTAGAATGGAGCATATTGCATGTATTATTTTAAAAAGTCTTCTCTTTGCAAATAAAAATTTCTTAAATCTACCCTCTTAATCGCTAATTATTAGCTCGGATAATACATATTGCTGTTCCGTAACTAAATAATTAACACTTCCAACTAAAGTTCGTCGAACATTTAACTTTCCATCAAGACCTTGGTATCGTCACTTTCAATCAATATGTGTCCTATCAAATTTCCCTTTCAATATCGAAAGGTATTCATCTTCCGCAGCCTCTAAAATCTTACTATAAAACTTTTTCTTATATATCATCATCTTTACAAATGACTTGATGGATATAAAATGTCATTTCTTTGCAGTTTGAATTTTATGGGTAAATATAAATATCACCCATTAAATTTTATTAATTTATTTGAAAATTTGCCACAAAATACATGCATTGAAAGCTAAAACGGTTTATAATACAAATATCAAAATTTCGTTCTATTGACTGTTATAAATAATTTGTGAAATTTTTATATATTTGAAAAAAATTGCCGTGGGAGTCGGAAATTTAAATTTAATCTTTTGGGAAGTTAAATATATCTCCTGTTTCACCTACGTAATTTTCAATGCATAAATTTAAAGAGAAACTGTGACAATTCCATTTCGAAAATTGTTGCATTCTTAAACTGACAATTCTCTTATAAATCTGTAATAACGAATCAAATTAGTCGCTGTATAAATTACGTTGAATTAGAGGAAAATTATAATACTTTTAACCAGATTATATGTCCAATTTTCATCGAAAAGAATATTTCACATGTACCATCCTAATATTAACAACGTACGGTAAAAGGAAAAATATTTCATATTTTCCGCTTGCTATTTTTCAACTATTTAATCGGCGACAGCTCGGACAATCTTTCTTTCGAGGACGAAGGAGGAAAGGTTGTTCCCTCGTCACGTGCAGCTCTATGAAAGCGTTCGCTCGTGAAAGTCCCGGTCGAGGCCGGTGTTCCTGAAACGGCCGAGGACGATGGAGTGGAAACACGTTTCCTCTCGACGATCAAGAGGACGCCTCCACATCGAGAGTTCGACGCATCCGATCACGTTTCCGGAAGTCGAATGCTTTTGTTCCTCTGGTCGCGCTTCTGTAGAGGTTAATTCGATATACAGACCGCTGTCCACTTGTCCCTTTTCGCTCTCTTCAACAAGAATAGGGTTGTGTGATCGCGGAAAATGGCTCGAGGAATAGAGCTGTCGTTGATTGATCCTTCATCCAACGAATTAAACTTTGATAAATGCAGGAGAATAGATGGAGATCATAATACGTTTTTATGACTTACCATTTTGAATTTTTTAATGTTTTAAATTGTAGAAAATATTGTTTTAAACATTTTATTAGGTTTTGAAATAAAGGAAATAAATGAGGATTATGATATGAAATGGCGATTGTACTATATAGAGTCATTGATAAGCATTGTACGATTTTTTCAGACCTTTTAGAAATATGAAATAATATGAACGTTAGATTTAGAATTAAACGACCTAGTTTCATCCGTGGGATACGAACATACGATATATGGATTTGTAGATTTATTAGAAATTTGAAGAAGTTTTGTAAAAATTAGTAACAACGACAAGGAATTATCTTTTACACATAGGATTTCAAAATTGTCAATTTCTCTAACGTATTGTGTATTTTCTGTTTCAGGTAAGAATTCACGAATTCCCAAAAGTATTCAATATGTCTGAGAATGGAAGAATAGAAGTTCGGATTCCCTAAACCGTAAGTTATGAAGAATCAAAGATCGTCCTTCCCAAAACCGAAATAAGAATCAAATTTGAGAAAAGTTACATCCAATGTGCGTCCAATGAAACGACATTTCTCGAAACCACAATCAAATTGAAAAAAGAGGAGGAAAGTTTCAAGTACCGAATCATTCGTTCAACCCTTTTGTAACCTCCACACGTCTTCATCGTTTGAGAAAAATTTGTCCATGGAACCTTCGTCCTTCGTAACCCTTCGCGATGAAAAATCGATACTTATCACGTTCCACGGAGATGCCTCGTGAATCAGTCGACCACGTGGAAAAATATCCGTCTGGGTGGTCGTAAACGTTCGTCCGTGAACTGTGTATCGAGCCACGCCAACAGCGTATATATGAAATTTATTTCTTGATTCGTGATGTGCCCCTGGGAAAGCTGGTGGTTCGTCCGTAAAACAGGTTGCCATAGCTACACGCGGTTATGGGTGCCTTGAACCTTCGTATGAATCGTCTTCCTCCGTTTACAAAGTATCTCGTCATGTTTTCAACCTTGTAATTCCAATTCCTGGCTATTCTAAAGCCGTTTCGTCGGTGGATTGAGGGTTAGTTTCTCTGTCCATCGACGAAATCCGGAGGAAGTCAATAGAAATCACTGTCTCGTAACGTGTCAGTGACCCAGCGAATGCTGTTATTTTAAAACATGTTCCAATGTCTGGCTAGAATGTCAATATTTTATCAGACGATGAATTTATTGTGAGATTATTGCTAGTGATATAAAAGTATCTACTAGCATTAAATATAGAAATGAATTTTTTCCGAATTTTAGATACAATAGAACTTTTATTTCGAAGAAATCAAAACAGATAAGTCATCAGAATAATTTCCATTATTGTTTATGACATTTTGCCTAGCAGTTTACGAATACCATCGTGATAGAATAAAATAATACGAAATTTATTGTGCTTGGATCTAATCAATCAATATGCAAATACTGTATATGCTAATGATGCTAGATACTAATAGTAAATACTTCTAGCTACTCTATGTACCTGGGTAATTAAATTTAAAACATCATAAAAAACATTCAATTGATCAGAGTCTGGCTGTCAAAAGAAGCTCAAACATCATCCCCTTAAAATCTCCAGTTCATTACATGGGTGTGACATCAAATTTCTTAAGAATTTCAGTAGGTATAGTCGTTACTATACGTTTTTCATTACCAACCATTTTGTACCTACATGTACTACATATGCAAATCAAACTCAAACGTACCACAACTTTGGGAAATTGATTTCAAGTAGTACTTCATCCCCATGCGAACTTCAATGTCACAATTTCATTACTTACTTGGCTCTCCACGTTTCCGAGATTTCCGTCTCGAGTAGATCTGCTGAAGGTTTGCTCAGGTGAACGCGAATAAATCGATGGCCGTATGCAAATATCGTCGTGTGAATATCACCGAGAGGCTTCTCGCGTATGCAAAGGAGAACCTGGGCCATTTTCACGGCGGAACTTCCCACGGATGAGCTGGTCATAAATATGAATAATTTTCGTGAATCATGGTTGCAACAACGCGGAAGAAGTGATTCAGGGTAAAAGTCACGGATACATTTCTTTTTTACGCGATCTTCGTTGCGATCGAGTTGAATGCTTGACTTTCGTGATATTTCAGTTGATGGTTCTTAGGATTACGTGGAAATTTGCGAAGAAATCGAGAATTTTTAATTATTATTTTTTGGAGTAATCGTTGGATGATATTCTTCATCCTCTTCATCCTCTTCAGCACGAGGTTATTAACCACGACTGGATATTATTTGTATTCTGTTACACATGGAAAAGCATGTGTTTGTTTTAAAATATTAAAATTTTTCGAAGCCGACGTTTAATCAATGTTTTGTAATATTTTGTAAAAATGTGGCTGGATTTTTAATTTGTATTTTGATATATTGAAGCCTTGGAAGGGCAATCTTTTATTTTAATTGGGGAACGTGCTGTACCCTTTTAGGTTTTTTGATATTAATTAGGTATTAAAATTTTTAATTGTTGCAACAATACTTCATAGAAATGTATGTTGACTTTCACTTTAGTTTTGTTGGTATATTACAATCTTCCAATGTATTTTATGAATATTCGTATCTTTCAATTTGAATTAAAAATATTCCAATTATTCAAAAATCGTAATAACTACTGTAACTTGTAGTTTGCAGCAATGTAGATAAATAATTATCGTAATAATTAATGTAACAGCTTATGACTTTTCTTCGTACAAGGATGCTGGAGTTCAAAAAGGGCACTATAGCTAAAAGGATGTTCGAAGAACTACGGGTCAGCCAAAATAAACATCCCGCTTCGTAGTGACTATTTTGTTCTGAGGTAACATGGTTTCTCAACTTTAATAAGCTGAAAACCTGAATATATCGCCCACGCAACCACTTGTGCCTTAGATGAATTTTTTCGTACGATGCCGTGGTTACACTTTATAATCTCCGTCTTCAACGGAATTCCGTAAAAATGGGCCGGCCAAACAATTTTCTTTGAGGAGAAAAAAACGAAAAGAAGAAAATATCCATCATAATTTTCTTCAGAAGAATTATTACAGGCTTAATCACAATTATTATCTTTAGGTCATATTATTCTTATCAGTATTTATATCTGAATATTCTAAGAAAATACTTCGAACGTAATACATTTTCGATTTATTTATTACGGTCAACTCATTAAAAATCCTTCTAATTGCAACGTTTATTAAAATAGAAAAAAAAAACAGTTTTTAAAAAAAGGAATATGTTAAAAAATCGACAAAACGAATCAAATCATTTACCGACATCAGCTTTAGGAAAATAATTACCAAAGAAATTACGTTTCCCAATGGACAGCGTTTGTCGATCGTAATTTCACGACTAACGATTTTTTAGCAAAGACCTTCAATTACGGATGGATCGTCGCTGAAGAGTCCAATTAGTATCCGAATTGGTATCTCGCGAGACAAAAGCCAGGGCCGATCGCTATTGAAAAGAACTTGAGTTATAAATGGTAGATAACTTTCTTTTATTACGTGACCGCTTATAATATTTGATTTCGAAACGTAGATATAAGAAGGAAGAAACACTCCGAGACTGTGGATGCAACAAAAGGTTTCGTTACTTCGTAAAACAATCGTTTCTTGAAAACTGATACCAATAATAAAATACTTACTTGTACTAATTGTGCTATATGGTATAAACATAAAATGTTGTTGCTATATATGATGTCAATTATAAATAAATAAGCCATAAATTGAATGATCCATCAATTTCGTATACTTTTGTATATCGGTGTATTTAACAACTGTGGCTGCATCTATGTTTTAGTTACATTCTACATTTTAACGTACATTAAACAATGCATTTTCTCATTCTCTCGGAGAAAGTATCGAGGTGCTTACATATGTCTTAAACATATCTATTATTGTAATTCAAAAGTTATTACAGTTTGAATTTTATTTTTTGGCAATTCTAATTTTAGTATACGCTATAACGAATATTAAAATGATTCTTCATCACATTTTCGTTTTTTTCACGTTTTGTTCACGTCGCTTATCACGTGGATTGTGTCCGATAGTTGATTCCATAACAGACTCGTCGTCTGACTAGCGACGTTCCTTTTCCACTGCGACTACCGACCATTCGCCTGGCGTTTGCCGTTGTATAGTAATATGGAATTATATCATACACTATTTATGTATCACATATTAATGTTCTATTTGTGATTTAGTAAATAAGTTTTATAATTAAAATTGATGAATTGTGTATTTTTATTATATATTTTCGAAGGAAAGATCGAAGTCGTGAAGATTCAGGAATTTGCTATTAGAGTTCTCTGGAAAGTATCGTTTCACTATAAGGAGAATAGGGAACATGAATTGGAGCATAAATTCTAACCTTCGAACCGAATCCTGATGCCAATATATCGACGCACTAACTTGTGTGCTACGTGTTCTAGTACACTGGGTGACTCTTATGTTTATAGGAAATGTAATCGACAATTTCTGAATCAATTTATTTCTTTGTTGATGTTTCTTCTTTCTTATTTGGATTATTTAGGGTAGAAATACAGTATATGATATTCAAACATTCTAGGATAAAGTTTCTCGTTTAACGGAAAAACGTGTTGGACTACGAATTACCAATTCCAGGGCCACGAATTAGAAGCGAAACTAAAGGTTTTAATAAATTGAATAATTTCAAAGCAAAATCTGCATTTAATATCCAAACTACACTTTATCTGATATTTGATTTTGTTTGTTTCATCTTGAATAATTAATGAAATAAAATTGTGTATATGACAACTCTATTCCTGGAACTTTTTAACTCTAGCTTTGATAATTCTCATAAATATGCAATAATGAAACTGGTCGACCATTACTGTAAAGTGGATTAAATCGCGTAGAAATTACTTTAATTAAATATACAATATTTTAGAGAAATTAACACAAAGTTTTATTTAAAAAGAACGCTCAAATCCAATATATGTGTATTAATAAATAAGAAGAGCGCGAGAATTCTTACTCTGAAACAAAATTACCAATCACCCCATGTATGTGTATCAACAGAACAATTCGTTGGCGACAGAACGATCCTGTCTCCTTTCATCAGTAGCTGGTTTCCGACACGAATAAGGGTGGGGTCTCATCTAGCGAAATCGATGCAGGGACCATCGTGAAACGCCCCAAAAGCGACGTCGAATCCAAAAACAGGGTCAAGGCTTCATGGGAATCCACAGGACCCACGAACTCAAATTGTCCCTCGAGGAATGTTTGCATTTGCTTCGGCCTGTTAGTAGAATTTCCAGCCCAACAACGTTCCTTTCATATCTTTTTCTCGTCCCTTTATACCGTCCCTTGTTGACCATTTACTTCTCTTTTTTATTTTTGCTATATCCGATACAATTTATTCTAATCTTGAATGAATTCAATGGATAAATTTTATTATATAATGAATTTATTATATATATAACGAATAAAAATGAATTTAGTGCTATCGATATAAAATCTTTCTTGGCAAATGTTCTTCGGTTCCTAAGAATAGCTCGTTAGCTTTTGCTGAAGTGAAATATCGACGGATAAGTTTACCAAACCCTGGTTTAGTTTATTCACCTTCGTGAGTCGTAGTCTATTGATACTCCAGTGGTCGTAACAGAAGTTTTGATAGCTTGCAAATTGCATCTAGCCAGTTGTTAATTTAATCATGACAGCAAGTAGGTAGGTGGTGGTTTTTAATTTGACCACATCGCGACCGCAGTGTACTGAAATGTCCCGAACACCTACGCCAAGTTTTTAATAATTACGCACACCCACATGTGCAAATATTGTACTTTCTTTTTACACGTTAATTGTCACTGTTGACTTTTATTAACGTTCAAGTTTGCCAAAGAATTTTCCATAAAAATTTCTTATGAAAATATATGGATAGTATTTAGAAGTTATCAGTTTTATTTACAGTGAGTTACAGAAAATCTAGATATACTCAGCGAATTTTAATTTATCAAAAAATGTTCATTATGAATACTCAGTAGCAAAGGATTATTGATTCTGTTAAATTTACGAAGCTTTGACAAAAATCGTAAAAAGGAATTTCCATCGACATTAATGGCAAAAGAAACCAAAACACGTAAAATATTTTTAACACTTTGTAACCCCTTTTTTATCGTATGGTACTGTGTCGAGTGTTGAAATCAAATTTCTTTCACGTGCGATAAAAACAGAGTGGTGGGGGATAAAAAAAAGAAGATAGAAAGAGAATAGGTTTTGCTCGAGATTGTAAGTAATTTGTGACAACGTACACGTTCCACGTAAACAGGCTAATCGAAATGGTTATTTATAACCGGACATCATTACGCCGGAAAATCGAGTCGGTGCAAACGAAAATCACGGTAAACAAATGTCAATCGTCGTCGAGTCATAGTATAGTTAGCTCATAATTTATGTATATTCAGGAAAAACAAATCAAACGCAGTAATATCGTTTACATTGTCAAGGTACGTATCGATACAGCTAAAATCAATCAATTTATACGAACGTAATTTCATGGGAATGTGCGAATGTTCCAACGCAATTACTAATTTGTCGAGTACTATATACACTCCAAGTTTACTTACAAATATTATGTTCTTTACATTATAAATGAGTTTGTCAGTAAAATACTGAAAATATATATATTTGAAGATTTCTTTTTATTATAATTCAGAAAAATATTATCACGCCAGTCGCGTGATAATTTCAAATCTGCATTTTGCTCCGATTTTCTTCCTTGCTTTTCTCTAAAAATAAAATTTCGTCCTAAATTCTTTGTGTTTGATTGGAACTAAATAATAGAAGATTCTTTTCATATAATAACTTACTAATTAAATTAACAAATGTAGCTTCATAGATTTCTAAACACAAACATTTTTTCCAGCTTTCCAATTTATCAGCAATGCTTCTATAACACGACACTACCAACTACTACTTTAAATCAATCGAATTTCCAGATACGCAATTATAAGAAAATACAAAGACCTGTATAAATCACTGTGAACGTTCTAACACCACTGTAAAAATCTTCCAACCACGCAGAATCCATAAACAATTCACGAACAAACTTCCTTCCCCCGCAAATCCTCGGTACTTTCCATTCTTTCGTTTTTTTCTCTCAGCGCTAAGCCACGGATGCTTTTTCCACCGTCCATTTTTATAAACCGATTTTTCCTTTGCCCATCCCATGCGATTCACAATGCAACGTGTCAAGGACAAACGAGTCGAAGTTGAAGAAAGAACAAAGTTTCCCACGGGCTCGAACCAAAGCAAAGGGGCTGGAAATTCACGAAGAAGTCTTCTTTATTTTCTTTTTTATTTTTATTTTCCTTTTTTTTTGTTTTTCTTCCTTTTTAATGCTTCCTTCTGTTGCGAGAAGTTTCAAGTGTTCGAAGGATTAAAGCGATAGAATTTCTCTCAAACGCGATAACTTACATATTGTATGCCTGACCATTGAACGTAACATAACGAAAGAAAAGGTGGACGTTCGAGGACACATGTCCGTTCCAATGGAACGAATGGCCCGATAAAAATGTTCCTCTGAAAGCCGTTTGCATATCGAATTTTACATCGATGTCGACGTTCGACGGATCTCTGAATCGGTCAAGGTCCTGAGAACGAACGAAGATCCGCTGGATCTGGCATAGGTTTCTTTTACCAGCGAGAAATCGTGGATTCTACAGTTTCGCGGAAATTAACAAATCAGTGAAAGTTAATAATTTATATCGACTTTCTTAAATAGTTTTCATCTTAGCTTTTTTATTTTGGGGAAGGGTGCTGCATAAAATTTTCTAATAAAGCTATGTATGCATTCATTTATTCATTTAATTACAACTAGATCTTTATAAATTATGTTGAATCCGATAAACATATTAAAATGATGAAACTTAAATTTGTTTTATAGTTACTGCAAATATATCAGAGAATATGCAAATATTTTTGATAAAATTGATGTTGATTTTTAGTGAGATTTATGTTTGTTTGTATTGAATATACTTCAATTTGGAGGAATGTATTTTACACTCAAATATTTAAGACGAGCATGAAATTACCTTCAAATAAACCTAAATCAATTAGATATATTGATGCGCTATAAATTAATATCCTAAATAAACTTCGTTGCCAAATACCTAAACAAATATCGTATACATTGGTAAACGAAGTAGTAAATTACAAACTCGCACATTTCAGAGAAAATAAGAATTTATTAACAATGCAAAAATGGACGAAAGTTGGTACACATCTAAAAATATTGAAAGTAAAATACAAAACTATCACAAAATTTGGTAGAGATGAGACATATTTTTACTCAAGTTCCACTTATTTGTCACTCTGTGAAAATGTAAATTTATAGAAATATCTACGGTCTAACCTGTCACTGTTTGAATGATGTGCATAGAAACTAGCTAAATATTACATTCTTGTCACCACTATCCAATTTCTACAGAAAGTAACCAAATAATAAGTTTTCCTCTTCACTTTGTGAAATGAAACATTTTCTCATACACAAGCATCGATAAATACTCTCGAAGAGGATAACCACAAAAATAACGTGTTCAACGAACTCTCGAGTGCTGCCCGAGCAGCCGTGCCAGACGGACGTGCGAAACAGTGCTTCAGTGAAAGTGCGACAAGTGGGAAAACAAAGGACTAACGACAGGCCCATCGCCAAACGGTCGAGAATATAAAATGCAACAGCAAATACCAACGATAAAAATAACAAATAATGGCGAAACCTACTTCATAAATAAAACGACGGATTTAATAA